>NC_134861.1:99535995-99835995 GCF_049852395.1 Peromyscus maniculatus bairdii
CCTCCCTCCCTCCCTCCCTCCCTCCCCCACACGTGCGTGCATGCATGCGTGCATGTATACATGACTGGGCCTGAAGAAGGGACACTGACAAGTCTTAATTCTTTCTACAAGTGGAAAAGCCTCAGCCTAGAATCATGGTGTACACTTTAATTCCAGGACTCAGGAGGCAGATACATATATCAGTGCAAGCTCCAGGCCAGCCAAGGCTACATTGTAAGACTCAGTCTAAAAAGAAAAATAAAAAGTCCACTAATTCCAGAAAACATTTTAAATTCTACATTTTTATCCTATGCCTCTACCTTATCTGTCAATAAGAGGGATCTGAGGTTGCCCTCACAAAGGGTGCTGGGCTCTTTGAGGATGAGGATCATCCTTTCTCTGTGGCCTAGTGGCGCAGAGCAAGAGCCTGTATTTATGGAATGTTGGAAAACATTCAATGAATTACCATGTGGCAGAAAGTAAGGCAAAACCAAACTGCCAAGTTCACCTAAGTTGCAAACTACCAACTTAGGATGAGGAACACTGTCTGTTTCAGTCAGGGTTTCTATTGCTGTGAAGAGACACCATGACTATGGCAACTCGTACAAAGGAAAACATTTAATTGGGACTGGCTTATGGTTTCAGAGGTTTAGTCCATTAATGTCATGATGAGAAGCATGGCAGCATGCAGGCAGACATGGTGCTGGAGAAGGAGCTGAGAGTTCTACATTTTGATCTGCAGGCAGCAGGAGGAGTCTGTGTGCCACACTGGCTGTAGCTTGAGCATAGGAGACCTCAAAGCCCGCCCCACAGTGACACACTTCCTCCAACAAAGCCACACCTCCTGATAATGCCACTCCCTATGGGCCAAGCTTTCAAACACCTGAGACTATGTGGACTATTCCTAGTTAAACCATCACGTTCCACTCCCTGGCTCCCAAAGGCTTGTAGCCATAACATAATGTAGAAATGCTTTCAGTCCAACTTCAAAAGTCCCTGTAGTCTATAACAGTCTCAACTCAAAAGTCCAAAGTCCCTTCTGAGAGTCATGCAATCTCTTAACTGTAATCCCCTGTAAAATCAAAATAAAGAAGCAGATCACATACTTCCATTATATAATGGCACAGGATATACATTACCGCTTTAAACATAGGGAAAGGACATTGTGGGGAAATACTGGACCAAAGCAAGACCAAAAACCAGCCGGGCAAACTCCAACCCCTGCATCCTCCATGTCTGATATCAAAACACTCTTCAGATCTCCAGCTCCTTTCAGGGTGACCACAACACACTTCTTTCTCTTGGGCTGATTCCACTCCCTGTTAGCAGCTTTCCACAGCAGGTTTCCCACAGCTCTGGCATCTCCAACATTTTGGGGTCTCCAAGACAATCCAGGCTTCACCTTCGCAGCTTCACCAAATGGCCTCTCTAAGCCTCCATTCAGGGACACCTCTGACACATGCCTGGCCTCAGAAGCTTTCCTTAGCCACAGAAGAAAATTCCACAACCCCTTTCTTTTATCCTTGACTCTGAATCTAGAGCCACTTGGCTGAAGCTGCCAAGTTCTGCTGCTTGCTGGGGCTGGAACGTGGCCCCCTCCTGCAAACACATCTTCACCAGCTTTCTGTTTTTGATGATTTCCATCACTGCCTAAGCTTGGCTGTCCTGGAACTCGCTCTGTAGACCAGGATGGCCTTGAACTCAGAGATCTGGTTGCTTCCGTGTCCTACATGCTGGGATTAAAGTCAAGTACCACCATGCCAGAACCTAAGCTTTTTTTTTTTAATTCTTTCACTTTTCTTTAATTCTTTTTCACAAGTTGGAAGGTTAGCTGGGTGGGGTCTTGCCCTGAGGTCACCACTCCCTTTATTCCATTTCTAAATCTGTTTATCTCCTTGAATACAGGACTTAGCTCCATGCTATTTCCTGGTACACCTCTTCTCCTTAAATTGTACATCTTGTATTTTTCCTTGCTCAGCTTGCTCCTTTTCATTATCTTCATAAGAGTGGCCAGTAATAACCACACAACAAAGTCACTACTAGGCTGTTTTGAGATTTCCTCTGCCAATAGAATTAATCCAAATCTCTTTAATTTAGTCTCAGGCAGACTTTTCAAACAAGGACAAAAAGCAGCCACAATCTTCACCAAAATATCACAATAACAGTCTCTAGCCCACATACTAACATTCTTCTCCCCCTAAAACCTCTTGATTCGGGCCCCCACAGTTCAAATCACACTCAGCACCGTTGTCTTCCATGTTCCTACTAAGATGGTCCATTAAGTTCCACTTAAAGCGATCAACTGCTTTTCTTATTCAAAGTCCCAACATTCATATTCCTCCAAACAGAAGCATGGTCAGGCCTACCGTAGAAATACCACAGTCCCTGGTACCAGCTTCTGTCTTAGTCAGGGTTTCTATTGCTGTGAAGAGACACCATGACCACAGCAACTCTTATAAAGGAAAACATTTCATTGGGGCTGGCTTAGAGTGTCAGAGGTTTATTGGCCTTGAGAAGCATGGAGGCACACAGGTAGACATGGTGCTGGAGAAGGATCTGAGAGTTCTAAAGCTTGGTCTGCAGGCAGCAGAAGCAGTCTGTGTGCCACACTAGGTGTAGCTTGAGAATAGGAGACCTGAAAGCCCGCCCCCACAGTGACACACTTCCTCCACTCTCTATGGGCCAAGCATTCAGACCCCTGAGTCTATGTGGGCCATTCCCGTTGAAACCCCCACACTGTCTCTTCTTGGTCACAAACCCAGCTGACACTGCTATTGGCCACTCTTAGGCTGACCACTTTCTGTATCCCAGACAGCCAACTCTAGGGCTGACTCACCTCCTGGAGAAGGATGAGGCCCAAACCCAGGGTCCTTACCAGGGCTTCCCATTAGGTCCCCTAAGGGAACTGGTGAAAAATACCCAGTCTTTGGGATTCTGATATGCTGTCAGACTGCAGAACCAGAGAGTAGATGGTGTAAATGCTCATGGGACTCCCTCAATCCCTGTGGACACTCTGAAAACCAGGTAACGAGTCCCCAGGAAACTAACACATGGCTGCTCTGTGCCGTGGCGGCTGTCACTGCAGCGGAAAATCTCCTGAGATCAGAACCAGCTCCCACACTGAGTCCTGAGCCCAGAACCACCTCAGAGGAGAGGCCTCAGCCTTGGCCTCCTAGGGCTCTTTGCATAATCCACCTTCAAAGCACCAAGATTTCAAAATCTGTGTTCACTTCTTTGAATTGCTTGAAGGAGAGGTGAGTGGAGCAGGTGGTGCCCGGAAGGACAGGAGTGTGACTAAACTCTGCTTACACTGAAACCCAAAGGAGGTCATGTGCTGAGAGCGAGGGGAGCTTAGTTTATCATGAGCCCTTGTTTCTGCCCCGACCCTCACACCCATCGGCTTCACTAATACAGCTCTTTAAACCCTTCTCTAGTGGTGGGGTGGGCTCAGGACTACCTGTGCTTTAACAGTGTCACAGTCAACGTCGTTCAGCTTGCTAGACCTGGGGCCAGGACAGGCCAGCGCACCAGCTCAGGGCTCTGGTAAATTCACGTTTAGTCGATTTCCCCAACTGACCTGTGTTTCACTCCCAGGGCATTCTAAGCATTTAAACACATGTAAAGAAAGATCAGACTAGCCTGAAACCATGGCGGCTTAAGAGAGCTGCTGCTGCATTCCTTTTGAAATATTTGACCAAATTAAAAATTATTTAGAAGATATTGAACTGAACACAAGCTAATCCACTTTGGGTAAAATTACTTTCTAACATGGAGACCAAAAATGCATTTCCTTGAAAGAATTCGTCTCAAGCTGAAAGAAGAGCTGCTGAGGTCTGGCTGGCATCCTTCTACACACGGGGGGTGGGGGGGTTGGGGGGGAGGGGAGGAGGGAGGAGGGGTGGGGGGGTAGGAGAGCTGCTGAGGTCCGGCTGGCATCCTTCTACACACATGGTGGGGGGGCTGGGGGGGTGGGGGGGGTGGGGAGTGGTGGAGGAGAGCTGCTGAGGTCCGGCTGGCATCCTTCTACACACGGGGTGGGGGGGCTGGGGGGGAGGGGGGAGGGGTGGGGGTGGGGTAGGAGAGCTGCTAAGGTCCGGCTGGCATCCTTCTACACATGGGGGTGGGGGGGGTGGGGAGGTGTGTGTGGGGGTGGGGATGTGTATTCCCTCAGCAGCTGCCATCAGTAGGGGAGACTTTTTTTTCCTTTTACTGAAAATATTTTTTTCTCATACAATATATCCTGGTTACGGTTTCCCCTTCCTCCCCTCCTCCCAGTTCCTCCCCACCTCCCACCTCCCCTCCAATCCTGATCTACCCCTTTAAGCCTTTCATTATAAAACAAACAGGTTTCTAAGGGAATGTGATATGATATGATATGATATGATATGATATGATATGATATGATATGATATGATATATAATGAAAGAACAGAAACTAACACATTGGAATAAGACAAAACAAACAGGCTTCTAAGGGAATATAAAATAATATTATAATATATAATATAATATATAATGATAGAACAAAAACTAACACATTGGAACAGGACAAAACAGACAAAAGGAAAGAGCTAAAAAAAAAAAAAGGCACAAGAAAAAGATATAGATACAGAGACCTAGTCATTCCCATACTCAGGAATCCCATAAAAATACCAAACTGGAAGCCATAATATATATGCAAAGGACCTGTAGGGCAAAAAGAGAGAAAACAATTAAAAATTTATAAACAAAATGAGATAAAATAAAGACAAAAGTAAAAAATAAGATTAATAAATAAAAAAGCTCTGGCACAACATTATGACACAAGAACCCTCCAAAGACACCGCTGAGTTCATTTTCTGTCCGCATCTACTGCTGGGCGTGCGGCCTGCCCCTAAGAGCTGTTTGTTTCCCCAGTGAGCCTCCCTTGTAGACGCCGAAAGGGATGTCTCCCTCTGCTGTGGGTGTCTTTCTGTATGCTGTGAATATGTGTTGCTCCCATTGGCTAATAAATAAAGCTGTTTGGTCTATGGCAAGGCAGCTTAGAGGCAAGCGGGAAATCCAAGCAGAGATATGGAGAGAAGAAAGGAGAGGAGAGAGAGATGCCAGCCGTCACCCAGAGAGCAGCAAGATGCCAGCAGACCGGTAACACCACAGCCACGTGGCAAAACATAGATTAATAGAAAGGGGTTAATTTAAGATGAAAGAGCTAGTTAGCAAGAAGCTGAAGCCATAGGCCATACAGTTTGTAAATAATATTAAGCCTCTGAGTGATTATTTTATAAGCGGCTACAGGACCTCGGGCCGGGTGGGACAGGAGAAACATACCATTACACCCATCAAATCCCTCTCTTCAGGGCTCAGGGAGCCGTGCCTACGAGGAGGCTGAAAGAGTGTAAGAGCCAGAGGAGATGAAGAACACCGAGGCCTTCTACAGCAACAGGATCGACGCATGTGTGAACTCACAGAGACTGTGGCAGCAGGCACAGGGCCTGCACAGTGCTGCACCAGATGGGGTGGGTCTCAGAGCTGGGAGGAGGGGTGGACACGCATCCCGTCCCCAACCCAGAAGCCATCTCCAATGATAACGTTTCAACAACAACCTTAGCCGGGGCGACCTTTGCCTTCTTCATTGGTCAACAATGGAAGGCATGTGTCACAGGGACGGAAGGTGTGGATAACTCTCCCTGGTTATGATTGTCTTCCGCTCTGGCCAGAATTTTGCCAGCCAGAGGAAAATGAAGTGAACGGCGTAGGGTATGGGATGAGAGCGACCTCGGCGGATCTCAATCCTCGCACATCCTGGTTTTGTAGCAGTTATGGTTTGAACATGAAACACATCCCACAGGTTCGTGTGTTAAGGTCTTTGCAGCTGGTGGCTCCGTTCTGAAAGGCGCTGGAGACGGTAGTTGACAGAGCTACCTAGAGAAAATAGGTCCTTGGCAGTGTGTCCTTGGAGCCCATATCTTGCTGGTCCCTCCTGTCTGTCTGTGCTTCCTGGCTGCCTTGAGGTGAGCAGTTCTGCTTGTCACAGTCTTCTGCTGTGATGTTAAGCCTCAGCACAGGCCCAGAGACAAGGGAGCAGCCAGCATGGGCTGACATGAGCCAAAATGAATCCTGCTTTTGAACCAGGATGTCTGCCAGGACATAGCGTCTCCTACATGTGACAGAGAGCTGCACCCATGAAACGCACATGGCCACCTAAACAAGACCTCACCCTAGGCGAAGAGCTCTAGGCAGTTAATGGTCACTGAGAGCGCAGGAATCAATCTTCTCCAGGCACAAGGCCCTCTATCGGCTACCTAGTCCCAAGTGACGAACCCTAAACACGGAAGAACAGCACTGAATAGGTCATTGAAAGGAGAGGATAGAGAAGACATGAGAGGAACTGCAGTTAGGAATGGGTGGGATGGGAAGGATGTAAATATATTACTCATGTATGACATTCTCAAAAAATGTGTAGAAATAAAAAATTTTAAAATCTGCTTTTAATCTACTTCTTGCAGGCATTTATCATAGCGGCGAAAACTGACCGGTGCCTTGATCTCCGTCCTCTGACCACTTTGAGCTGGCTTTTCCACATCTGTGAAATGAAACGTATCTCCCAGATTTACAAAGATAACTATCGCGTCAAAAGCATCGCACACAGAAAGTATAAAGTATACCACAGACGCTAGCAGAACATAAAGAGGAACCAAAAGAAACCAACACCAGCACTGACTGGACATGTGGCCCTGAACTCAGTTCCTTAACTGCCCAAAATCCTGCTGTCCCCTTCTGGTCTACCCTTGTCTGAAAGTGTGCGAACTGCAGTGACTTCAGAAGAAACACTCGAAACGAGGAGCCACACTCCTGTACCTGCACGGGTAAGCGCCTGCCCTGGGACGCACAGCTACGCTATCCTGAAGTTTCCCCATGCAGGTGCATGTGACCACCGGATAGAGTTCTGGTCACGTGGATGGCGTGAGGCGTGCCCCCTAAAGCTGACCTGTTACATCCCACCAAGTATAATCCTCCTCCTTCACGTACTTGCTGGCTAAATGGAAAGGACGGCAGTGTGGTGGTATTGTGTTCCCCAAAATATATTGTGCACCCTAATAAACTTATCTGGGGTCAGAGAACAGAACAACCACTAGATACAGAGGCTAGAAAATGGTGGCACACACGCCTTTAATCCTAGCATTCCAGAGGCAGAGATCTGCCTGGATCTCTGAGTTTAAGGCCACACTGGAAACAGCTAGGCATGGTGACTCATGGCTTTAATTCCAGGAAGTGATGGCAGAAAGCAGAAAGGTATATAAGGCATGAAAACCAAAAACTAGAAGCATTTGGCTGGTTACGCATTCAGGCTTCTGAGCAGCAGTTCAGCTGAGAGCCATTTAGATGAGGACTCAGAGGCTTCCAGTCTGAGGAAACAGGATCAGCTGAGGAATTGGCGAGGTGAGAAAGCTGTGGCTTGTTCTGCTTCTCTGATCTTCCAGCATTCACCCCAATACCTGGCTCAGGTTTGATTTTATTAATAAGAACTTTTAAGATTCGTGCTACACTCTAGGGCCGAGAGCAGATGTCCATCTGAGGGAAGAGGGAAGGCCGTCCACTTCCGTGCACGTGGAAAGACGGCTCAGCCCTCACGGTGCTGAAGCTACTGACGCTGGAGGTGGTGGGAGAGCGTGTCTGGAGCGTTGGCACAGTGACCTTCCCTGTTTCTGCTGGTCCATGAAGGTTAGGGCCTCTCAGCCAGGCAGTCAGGAAGGATGACTCTACTCACCACTGCCGGATGGACCTAGTGATCCTAAAAGATCTGAGACGCAGGTTAATGCTTCATCCTCGGATGGTGACACGAACCTTCTCTCTCAGTGCAGAGATTTGGCTGAAAGGGTATTTGCTGAGCCCTGGAAGGAGACATCAGTTCCTTTCCCCTTAGTCCAGCGCTTGCTTCTGGGCAGGCACAGCAGATCGGCACTCTTGGCTTTGGCTAAGTTTGCTGGTCGAGTCTCATCTTCCTTGTTTTTATAACGGGAATAGTGACGTTCCTCCTGAAGGAGTTCTAGAAAGAAATAAATGGTTTTTCTTTTGTTTGGTGTGTGTGTGTGTGTGTGTGTGTGTGTGTGTGTGTGATAATCACGGTGCCCAGCACTAGTAATCACACAATTAGTGGAAACTGTTAGTAAATCCATGTGCTCAAAACTCAGTTTACCCTAACCCTGCAGAGATTGCCAGGCAAACTCCCAGAGGTTCAGAGGCACATGGGTAGTGAACCTCTGCTCCCAGAGCATTTGTGACCCCGCTTCTTCTGATCCCCTCTCACCACCTGCAGCTCCCAACTTAAACACACACAGCTACGGCCTGTTATTGTGACTAGGAATGAAGAAGGAGTTTCTCAGGGTAACTTCAATGGGCACCTTGGGCCAGACTCTTCCCAGTGGTTACAAGGGCTGGGCCCTCCCTTCCCTATGGGTCCAAAGGTAGAATTGCAACAGAGGAGGCAGATTCCAGAGACAAGACCCAAAAAAAAAAAAAAAAAAAAAAAAAATCTGCAGCGGAGGCCCAAGCCTGGCTGCCTGAGTCCGAGCCTGGGAGAAGGGGAAATGGAGAGTTCAGAAGCACTGCCATTTTCCTAGGCTGGGGGTGAGGCAGACTGGAAGCCTTGCAGGGTGTTGAGAATGGGCATGAACAACCATGCGTCTGCACAGTACCATCCTAAGTGCAGAATCTCATTCCTCACACTGTAACAGAGCACTTAAGAATAAGCTGAGGAAGGGTAGCTACTCGGTCCATGAAGTGCAACACCTGGGCTGTTCCAAATCAGCGCCAGAGGTTCTCAGGTGTGAAAGGCCACAGTCTGAGGGCAGCGAATGGCAGTGACAGCAGCAGGCAGGTGTGCGTGTCCCAGGGAGGAGCAGCCAGGCAGCCTGGGTTGGAGGGTGCTGCCCACTTTAAGGATGGGTCTTTCACTCTCTATTTGTGGAAACATCCTTCCAGACACACCCTGGCCTGTCTTGCTAAATTGAATGAGTCTAAATCCCGTTAAGTTGACAAGGCTAACCCTCTTGACTGCATAGGGTAGCCTGGGGGGCATGAGCTGCGGAGGGCACAGTGGCTGGCTACTGTTGTCCTGCGTGGTAAGGAGCAAGATCGGTCAAGTGGTTTACTGAGACCAGCCCTAATAGTGCCAAGACCCAGGCCAGAGCCTTGCTCCGTTCCCATGGTGCCCAGCGCCACTAAAGCTCTTCCTTTGGTCACTGGGTTTGTAGGAAAGAAGTCTCTGAAAACAGCCCCTGCCCATCCCCCGACAAGGTATCTTTAACTGGCCCAGCAGGAGATGCAGGTGTGTGGGGGGAGGAAGGGCCAGGGGAGGGGGGAGGGGCAAGGGGAGGCTGAGAGTGTGAGTGTCGTGTGTGTATGTGTGGTGTGTGTATGTGTGTGTGGGGGGGGTCGGTGTGTGTGTGTGTGTGTGCGCGCGCGTGCGCGCGCGTGCACACGTGAGCCTGTGTACAGCACTGACCTGCTGGGTGGGAACAGAAAGGATTACGAGCCCCAGGTGTGCCCCACTACCCTGCCCCATGCTGATGGGTGGCGATGTAAAGGATCCAGAAAGGAGAGCAAACAACCCCCTCTGGTCAGTACTTTGCAAACTCTCCAGCCGCCCCCTGTGGGAAGATTTACAAAGCTTTTGGCCTTGGCTGGAAGGAATTCCTTGCCCCTCCCAATCCCCCTCCCTTTTCTGCCTCCCCCACCCCCACCCCCTACCCTCCCTTCTCTCCTCCTCCCTCTCACTTCCTTCTTTACTTCCTTTCTTTCCTTTCTTCCCTCCTTCCCATCATTTCTTAAAACTTTATCTACTTATTTTTAACGAGATTTTTTATCTCTCACCCTTTTTCTCATTTTTCTTTTCTTTTCCTTCTAAAACCCTTTTTTTGTCTGTCCCAATCCCCTTTGTCAACGCGTTCTTCTTTTTACTTTACTTTTATTGGTTTTAAGCTTGTATCTATTCTGTGTCTGTCTGCCCCTTCTTTCTGTTGTTATTGGTGGCATAGCAGTTGCTGTTAATCAGCTTTTGCTATATTTCTATATCTCACTTGTTTTGTGCTTTGTTTTCTTCTCTCATCCTTGGGTTTGAGCCCCCAAGAGAAGGCTGTTCTCTCGGAAGACTCACATAAAGAGGAAGAGAGATTCATCTCAACAGATGTGCAAATATTGGCATAGACACATAGATACACATGAAGTATGAAAAAAATGTAAAGGTCACCACAACTCTGTCAAGAGTGTCTAATTCTTCTGTAACTTAGGACACGGCTGACACAGTGGAAGAGATTGGAAGGTCAGGGTGGGTCCCAGAGACTAGTGGGAAGAGCCCTGTGACTTGGAAAGGAAGATGAAGGGGAATGATCCCCTTGGGGGATCAGATCCTGGGGTGGGCTAGGGGATGGAAGCCTGGTCACATTTACTCTCCCTAGTTCCCTTCAGGTTATGAAGAACAGTCAGGATGGTAAAGGTGCACAGAGATGGAGATTGGGACCAGTCACACTGCACATCCAGGTCATGTGGGGAACTAGTCAGAGACACCCACTGTTCCAGGGAGCATCGATTGAAAAATTGTTTTGCACCAAGAGAAATAACAGTTCAATCAGTAAATGGGCAAATGAACTAAAGAGACAGCTCTCAGAATGTGTACAGGTGGCTAACAGAACACTTGTGAAAGTGTTCATCTTTAGCCATCAGCGAGATGCAAAATCTAAACCACACGGAGACTCTTTCCCACCCCCATCGGAATGGTTGTCAGCAAGAAAACAACAAATGCTGTGAGAGCCGGGGGAGGGGCGTTTGCATGAGTGTAGTAACTATGGAAATCAGTATGAAGTTCCTCAAGGAAAAAAACTAAAAATATGATCACCGTATGATCAGTTATACCACTCCTGATACATGAACAAAGGCACCAAACAGAATGTAACAGAGACCCCCACAGACCCTTGCTTCATGGTGGCACTGTCCACAAAAGCCAAGTCATACAGTCAGACCAGGTGTCACCCACAGATGAATGTGTAGAGACAGTGTGGAATGGATGCACAAGGCTGTATCCGGTCACCAAGGAGAACAGAAGCCTAACATCACAGAAAATGGACGGGACTGGGGATTATCAAGTGGAGTGAAATAATGGAGAATCAAAAAGACAAAAACCACGTTTTCTCTAATATAGGGAATCCAGATTTTTCAAAACGATGGGGAGTTGGGATCATGTGTTGAAGAGGTCACGATGAAACTCATGACTTTTTGTGCCAACCTAAAACAAGAGACGAGAGTAGAAGGTGGACTTTATTTTGAGGAGAAAAAGACCCATCCATGGATGACGACAAAGTGATAATGAAACCCATTATTTCATCCAATTAATATACTCTAGTAAAAACAAAGATAACTTGTTTACATTCTAGGTGATGTGGTTTTGCTTTTCAGGACGTGGTGTCGGTGACAGTTCCTCCTGACACCAGTTTAGCAGTTATACAAGTGACAGACACAGAAGGATGTTTCCAAATCATCTTTCAAACTGAAATCAAACCTTTGAATTTCATGAATCGGAGGCCACTGGGTTACATATTTTAGGGTGAGAGGGAATTTCTCTGTCTGTAACATTTAAGTGAGGGGATGCTGCTCCTTTATGAAGCAGAACACAAAAGACTTTGTCCAGATGTAATTTAAATAATAATAATTTCTGGCATTCATACCAGGCAGCTCACAACCACATACCACCCACCCACCCACACACACACACCCTCACACACACACACACACTCACACACACACACACCCTCATACACACACACACACCCTCATACACACACACTCACACTCTCACACACCCTCATACACACATACTCACACCCTCATACACACATACTCACACCCTCACACACCCTCACACACATGCAGGCATGCCTGCATACACAGCTACACACACACACACACACACACACACACACACACACATACACCCTCACACACATGCAGGCATGCATACATGCATACACACACACCCCTACATCCCCACACACACACCCTCACATATGCATCTTCACACACACACACACACACACACACACACACACACACACCCCTACATCCCCACACACACACCCTCACATATGCATCTTCACATACATGCACACACATATACACACTCGCACACACCATTAAAAATGAAATAAATCTTTTAAAAAGAGAGGGTCTAGAGCAGAGAGTGTCGGTGCACACCTTTAATCCCGGTCCTTGGGAGGAAGAGTTCAGGGTCCACCTGGTCTACATAGTGAGTTTGAGACCAGCCAGTCTGTGGTGTAGACGGGCTTCCTATTTTATAGTCCTCCAGGAGTGAGTTTTAAAAGGTTACATCTAAAGGCTTAGAAAGGAAATCTAATCCATATTGGGCCCCAAAAGCCTAGTTTTATAAACGTGATAAGGAAATGTTCCATGAGAAATAGTAATTTAGCCCAAATCCTCAAATGAAGTCAGTACATCCCCAGGTCGCTCCGGTCCCCACAGCAGCAGTGAATTTCTGACAGAGCTCTGTCCGCCTGGATTGATAACGTTCCTGAAGACTCTTCGGTGACACACATCAGAAGCCATAGTAATGGTCACACACTTTAACTCAGAAATCCTCTTTCCAGGAACACCATCCCAAGAAACCCATCAGCTCATCCAAGATTGACACCCATGCTATTTATAACACATTGTTTATACCAACGCAAACCAAGAATAACTAAGAGGTCCAATTATAGAGATTCTGACAAGGAAAGAAGGATGGTGGAGATGAGTGATGAAATGTTAAAAAGTCATGGAAATGCTATTTCCAAAGAATACTTAATATTGTAGAAAATTACAATATAACCTCACTTGAGAAAAAGACATAAAACCACACACATACAAATATGTATATAATAAACTTTTAAGTATGAATTTACATATTCATTTTAAAATGCTCTTAGAATCTGAAGAAAAGCAACCTCAAATTAAAATATGAAATAATCAAAATGTTACATTAAAATATGAAATAATCAAAATGTTAATAGCATTTGTCTCTCGGTAGCAGGATTATGCGCTCTTTAATGCTTTCTTTTTTTATTCATTTTCCTAATTTTTAGTGATGCATATGTGTTACTAATATAATCAGGAAAATGTCTGTTTAAACCATATTAAAAGTATCATTTGGACTAGTCATTATCTAGAAAAAAAAAAAAGATTATGTTCGGAAAATAGAGAGCAGAGACCAAGGCTGTCGCTGGCCCCGACCTACTGACACACTTACTTTACTTACGGGGGGGGGGGGGGGGGGGGACGACGACAAGCAGGTGACCTGACTTGCTCTTTGCTCTTTTTTCCAACTCACTCCTGGGGGAGCTGACAAAGGCGGGCCGGAAGTCAGGCCACCGACCTTCTGTGCTCCTCACCCCTGGGGGCCAGGAACTGTTGGAAGCGGGTTGTGCATATTGTTAATCCTTACAGCAAGCCTTTCGGGGTGAGGCTGTTCCTCGTCTTCTGTAGATGATTAAAGAAGCGAGCGCACCCACGCTCCCCTCCCCTCTCAGGACCACACAGCAGGGGTGGAGCTGAGTGCAGACTCCAGGCAGCCTGCCCGGTGCTCCACGGCGGTGCTCGGTGCTCCACGGCGGTGCCCGATGCTCCACGGCGGTGCTCGGTGCTCCACGGCGGTGCTCGATGCTCCACGGCGGTGCTCGGTGCTCCACGGCGGTGCTCCGTGCTCCTGCAGCCTCTCAAACCACCCAGAATGCAGGAATTCCGGAAGCAGAGATTACACAATCTTTGGCTTCAAGCAAAGGAATTTTCACTTTTTTCCACATCAAACCCTACGTCCAATCCCAACATCGGGATCTGGGTCTCAGGAGGAGCAGGTAGCTCTCTCCGGACTTGTCACTGTGGCTGCTCTGAGAAGCCACTGTCCGGTACAGCCAAAGCCCCGACGGCGCCCTGTTAGTGTCAAGGCTTTTCCAGCACCACCCCTTAGTCACTCATAAGTCAGCAGCAGAAACCACTCAACGTTGCCCAGGCAGAAAGGGAATTCGTTGCTCAAATAACTGGGCGGCTCAAGGGGCCAGCGCGGGGTGCAGCCTGACCCGGGAGCCCTTTTCAATTGAGTTTCCTGGTTCCCCGCTGCAGGGTCACAGCACTCGGTAGGCACATGTTTTAAAACAGTTTTCCCTCAATGTGCAACTTTCTTCTCATTTTCTAATCCGGACCCTTTGAAAAAACAATGTTCTCAATTTTTATAAAGTCCAACTAAAATTTTTTCTTTATACTTTATACTTTACAAATTTTCATTTTCTAAGGTGTGTGTGTGTGTGTGTGTGTGTGTGTGTGTGTGTGTGTGTGTGTGTGTGTGTGTGACTTTTGGGGGGGTGCCCTGAGGAGGATGTTGGATCCCCTTTAGCTAGAGTTAGCTGCATAGGCCGGAGAAGGAAGCTCTGACCCAGCCCTCTGGAAGCGCAGCTCCTGGGGTTCCACAAGCCAATAAGTAGGGCTCCTCCATGGCTTCCGTTCCTGCCTCCAGATTCCCATCTCACATTCTGCCTGGGCTTCTCTCGGTGACGGACTGTGACCCGGAAGTTGTAAAATGAAATAAATCAGTCAGGGCTTCAGTCATCCTCTTCATCTTACTCGATTGTGGGGGACACAGTTAGCAACTCTGATTTTGCCCTCCACCAGTCGTAGGTCTTCATCTGGGGTCTGCTCATTGCTCATGGTGAGTTTTTGGTTTCTTGGGGGAAACCACTTAACTTCACTGAGCTTTTGTTAACTTGTCTGAAAATTAAAACACTATAGCCATTTTAATGAGTGTGAGAATGAGCTGGGAAATGCATGCTGAGTTCTCAGCCCTTGGGCACACGCTAGAGACTGAAGAAATGACGGTTTACATCACTGAGATGACTTTATGTCACAGCAGGAGCCGCAGTGAAAGGGACCACGGGAAAGGGGTGAGGACAAGGGAGCCAGGAAAGGGTTAAGTTCTGGAGCTGGAGGAAGAGCTGGACAAGGGTGTGGGGTATGTTACTGGTGGTGTTACCGTGTGGGTATGTGTGTGTAAGAGATGAAAGTCTCGGTCAGTTATAATGAAGTTTGTCCTTTTCCTGTATAAACTGAACAGAGGGTACATGGTGTTGGCATGGTGTTTGGGTCTTGTTTGGGTCTAAGTTCAGATGCACCTGAGCAGGATGTCCCTGCCATTGAGGGGTTGGCACATAACCCTTAACCCCATGCCCAACCTACTATCTGCAGCCTATCCACCTCTGGGGACCAGAACTCTGTTGCTTGAATCCTAATCAGTCTTATAATAAAAACCCGGAGCCAGATATGGGGTAACTGCTGAAAGACCAGAGAGACAAAGGAACAAGCCACAGCCACTTCTCACCTCGCCAACTCCATGAATCCTCTGACTGAATGCCCCTGAGTCCTCAGCCAAAAGGGCTGAATTCCAGTCTCCTCCTGCCTTATATTCCTTTCTCTGCCCAGCCATATCACTTCCTGTCTCGACCTTCCTACTGTTGGGATTAAAAGTATGTGACTCCCAAATACTGGGATTAAAGGTGTATGCCACCACTGCCTGGTTCTGTTTCTCTTTAGGACTGGATTAGTCTCCTGTAGTCCAGTGTGGCTTTGAACTCACAGAGATCCAGATGGATCTCTGCCTCCAGAGTGCTAGGATTAAAGGTGTGTGCCACTACTGACCCCCTTGATTGAGCATGGCTGAGGAGGTTGCTAACCTGTAATTAATATTTAACCCCTTGAGACCTAAACTCTGTGCTGTGCAAGTAGCCCATTGGGCCAAGAGGAGTCTTCATTATAACTGACCAAGACTTTCATCTTTTACGCATGCTCACCCACATGGTGACGGTATAGCCAACTTTGTTTCCACCAACTTTCCATTTTAATCTATTTAAAATTAACACTTTTCTTTTATGTTGTTCAAAGAATTCTCTCAGATTCTTTAAGATTTCATGAAGAAAATATGATTAAAGTCAACACATTGAATTGATGTTTTGATGGAAATAAATCTATCTGAAACAAATTTAAATTAGACACTCAGTGTCATATGTATTTGGATATGTGTAACAATCGATCGGTGAGCATACCTTGATTTTTTCCCCCCACAGGGAGAAAAATTCCAATTGAGTGGAATTTTCCAATTTGAAAATAGCTGACTGGAAGTGTGGGGACTCCTCAGAAACCTGAGGTGGCAATGGAAATCAAGACCGCACACGCTCGTGTGTTTCCTGGAAAAACAAACCCTCAGTGTGAAGAGATGTGGGTGCTGCTGCTATTTCTTCAGACATAATATATAGGAGTGGAAAAGATGGTTTTCCTCAAGGAAACATTATATGTAAATTGAAGAAAAATGAGTATAAAAAGTGAGATTGATTTTTTTTTTCTTAACTCAAGATTTTTCTCCTTTTACTTCACAGTTTTATCATGCAGCAATTTGATGTTGATGTCTTTAAGTCTGGGCCTGAGCACACTTGTTTTTCTTGCCACACTTGGGACATTAAATTGCTGCGTCTTCAGGCAGCAGCCTGATCTGATGTGGTCCCTCATCCTTGGTCTATTGGCATTGCCTGGGTCCCCCACCCGATCCTGTGATTTATTCTCTGCTCTGTACCTGTGCAGTTTCCTTTTACTCCATGTTCCTTGAGAGACATCCTTCTGTCTCCTTTCTTACTTCCTGGTTATCTTCAAGGTCCTGCCTTGAAGAGCCCAAGTTCCTGAAATGGGTTGCCATTGGATGGAGGTGGCAATTGCAGCCCTTGGACTGCTGAGATCTAGGACAGAAATAAGAAATCCTTCTAGCAGACTTAATTCTGGACACTGTGATAAAAACCAGCAAAAGCTCTTCTAAGCAGTGATTAAATTTAACTTCCTTGTTGAGTAGTTTCTGCCTGCCAGACGTCGTCCAGGTGGTATGAATATTGAGATGAATAATTTATTTCTTTTTTGCTTTAGTTCAGGAAGGATCTGAGGCAGATTGTGACAGAAACATATAAAATAAAAATCAAAACGCAAATGTGTAAAACTCAGAACAAGGAATAAATTAAATAGGCCAAGTCCAGCGGGAAAGGAGAACATGGACACACAGCCAATGGGAGCCATCGTGGTGGCTGCACCTGAGCAGGATGTGGACTCTCGGCACGTTAGGTGGCCTTGGGGAAAGGGAAACATGGTCGGTTACCAGCTCCTTTGGTAGAAACCGACAGTCCATACAGCTGCTTGGGAAAAGAGCGATGAGTAAGGCATGTCTCTAACGACTGGGCAAGGAGAACTCTGAAGACAGGACCCTGCTAAGGCAGCGTTGTGAGGGTGAGCCTCACGAGGAGAAAAGGGATGTGAATACTGCCTCGGACAGGACAAGGAGAAGGGCATGCCAGAGAGGGGAAGGGCCCTGGCCACTGCCCCCGGCCACAGTGGACACAGAACATGCTTCGGATAGCTGCCAACAGGGTCTGAATCAGGAGGGTGTGTTGTTTTGTTTGTACCACAAGTAACACTGATTCTGGGAGTCACAACCATGTTTGGGGTAGAACTAGAAGAGATGCTTGGTGTGTGGAGATGCAAAACACAGGCTGGACCTCGTGTGCCACAGTCAGAAACCCGGACTCCGTGGGTCGTGGGCAGTCACTGAGGCTGTTAAGCATGGGCTGGTAGTGAAGGGGGGTTCAGATCTCTCGTGGGCTGCTTTGATCTCCCAGCGAGGGGATAAAAAGCAGGAAGTGACTGACTGAAGACGATGAAGCATGGGACAGCCTGTAGCACAATCCAATTCAAGAGTCTGGACTTGAGTAGGGTAGTGCAGTGGTAGGGGACGTGTGTGTGTATGTGTCTGTGTGGTAAGTATGACCCTGTTAATTATCAACCACAGATTTACTTTTCTGTGCCGTTCTTCATGTCTCAGCAACCATTACCCAGACTCTGTTGTCTAAACCAACCTGCAGCCTGTGGACCGGATGAGGGGCCCCTTCAGCTCTCACAGGTCCACCTGCGGATGAGGATGCTACTTCAAAACGCTGCGAGACTCTTGCTTGCTTTAGCAAAGAAACCCTTCACCTCAGAGACTAACACTATACATGGGTTTGAGTCTGTTCTAGGAAATAACTAGCGATGCCCACTACACTCAGTCCTTCTCACAAGTGAAGAGAACACCACCACCTTTCATCGTCGTTTATAAATCCTGAGGCTGGCTAGTGTTTGCAGCAAACATCCCTTATCTGGAGTCTGCTGTTCCGACAGGCTGCGTGCAGCGATAGACCTACATTCTGTCTAGAGGGAGGTGTGTCCACACGCAGCCACATACAACCAAGCACAGCTATAAATGCAGCCACTACACAATTTAAACATGCTTAAAACATTATGAAGTTTTGAGGAGTGATTTTTAAAACTCTCCTGTGCAGTTTCTGCCTGGACTTTGTAGAACGCTGTGTTGCAGATGTCAACAGGTTAGACCTCCCTGAAAGAGTGCCATTTCATTCAAGGCTGAGGGGCTACTGAGCACAGAACCCAGATGAGGTCAAGTGAACATCTGGTAAGGATCCACTGGCTAACCTTCTAACGGGCAGCAGGTAGTCTTCTCTACACAGAGTCCGTGAATGTGCTACCTCACACCATAAAGCGGATGTGGTCATTTGCTAGGAACACTGCTAGACACACCGCAAAGCGGGCTTGAAGTCTAAAATCTAGGCGTTAGCGGTGCCGAGGGCTTCGAGCAAGGGACTCCACTCCCTGATGCTGGCTTGTAACGCACGTTTCCCCCAAACATCTCCAGATCGACTTCCTTCTGCAGTCTGTCTCTGGGCCTGTGTATAAACTTTCCCTTTCCTTAAGGACATCAGTCACACTTGCTCAGGAACCACCTTAAGATCCCATCCTAACTAACTGCATCTGCAAAACCTATTTCGGAATAAGAACACAATGCGGACTGGGAGGGTGAGGAATTAATGGGGCTACAATTCAACCTCAAACAAGAGACTTGGCATGATCAAAGTTAAGAACTCTGAAGTGGGGTGGTTACCCTGCTTTAATGTGTAGGCTCAATCCAGTCACATGCGCCATCTGTGGTCAGCGAGAGAAAGCCATGGCAACAGCAACATCAGAAATAGGAAACACTGTTTTGACGAGGGAAGAGGGTACCAGCATCCAAGAGCCAGTGGTGGGCTTGGAAGCTGGAATAGGCAAAGGAAAGATTCTTCTCGGTGCCTCCCAGCCTGCCAATACCTCGATTCCAGAAGTCCTGTGCCAGGCTTTGTTATAGGACATCACATCTGTGGCCATTTGTTATAGCAGCAGCAGGAAACTCAAACATTCCCTCCCCTGACTCTAAAAACTAGCCGTGGGTTCCCTGCAGAGCACACCCCCCTGCTGGAAGTAACCCCTCAGAACTGTAAGCACCCTGAGCAGACACTGATCTACACCAAGTCCAGTGACGGGCTCCCCTTGGATGCCTGATCCTCCTGGCCCCACTCTGTTTCCTGGCCAGCAGCCGGACAAGCCTCCACAGCCACATACGCAGAAGGGCTTGTGACCCACAATGGAACCAACAGATTCTCCCTCTGGAATTCTGAGCCAAGAAAGATGTTAAGATCAGATTGGGGGGGGGGGGCGTGGGGGGACTGGAGAGATGGCTCAGAGGTTAAGAGCACTGGCTGCTCTTCCAGAGGTCCTGAGTTCAATTCCCAGCAACCACATGGTGGCTCACAACCATCTACAATTAGATATGGTGCCCTCTTCTGGCAGGTAGGCTGAACACTCACTGTATACATGATAAATAAATAAAATCTTAAAAAAAAAAAAAAAAAAAAAAAAAAAGATCAGATGGGGGCAGATTCCTGGCACTGGCGGGTCTGGAGGGAAGGGCCATCAGGGAGCACTCGCAATGTCTGAGCCCTGCTCTTTCATGGTGATGCGATGGACGAGCCAGGTCTTGATGGTGCTGGGTGAGTGCTCTACCCCTGAGCTGCAGTCCAGCCCTGATGTGCTCAAGTAAGCCAGTGTGCAGTGGCTTACCAAAGAGTCCTAGCACTCACAGGCACTAAGCTGGAAAGAGCTGTCCGAGTGAGGTAAGGGTCAGGGGAGAGGGGGGCTGGCCAAGGCCCAGGTGGGGTGCTGCACAGGACAAGGCTGGCACACATGACAGAAAGAAGTTTGCCACAAGGCAGCCTTGTCAAGGGACTGTGATTCTTCTGTGAAGCCATAGCCAGGTTTGGAGGCCTTGTTCCCGTCCAGAAGAGCAGCACAGCACAGTCTGTGTTCAGGGGGTGTTGGCCCTTATGAGCCGACGCCTCCCTCTGTTTTCGCTCTGTGTTGCCTTAACGTGTGAGTTTCTTTAAGCTGTGAAGCCCCAGACGGGAAGGAAGTTCACAGACGCTCAGCCCTTTCTGGGTCTCAGGATGCAAACGCACTGGTCCCCACTTACACACGGCCTGCTTTTTCTGTATCGATTCTGTTCCGTCGAGAGCTGCAGCAGATAAAAGCGAGTATCTCAGAGGGCCAAGTGTGGTATCTGGTTCACTGTGTGTGTGTGTGTGTGTGTGTGTGTGTGTGTGTGTGTGTGTGTGTGTGTGTGTGTCTGCCTGCCGGTGGGATGGTGGCCAACCTGAACCCGCTACTCTACAAATTTGCTTTGTTTTTAGCCCCTCACCTTTCTGACTTCTGCTCACTGACTGTCTTGAATTCTTTCTCAGTATCAAGATGTTACTAATGAGACCTGGTTGGTCTGAGTTTTGAGGTGACTTTCGAGAAAAGCATTTGTAAAAAGGATGGAAGAAAAGATCCACAGAAGTCAAACTCCAGGAGGGGGGGAAGTGTTGTTAGAGTATGCCTCCTAGTTCCAGGCCGAGCACCTGTGTGGTGTGGTGTGGTGTGGTGTGGTGTGGTGGTGTGTGTGTGTATGTGTGTGTGGTGTGGTGTGTGTGGTGTATGTGGTGTGTGTATGTATGTATGTGATGTATGTGTTATGTGTATTGTGTGTGTGTGGCGTGGGGTGTGTGGTGTATGTGTATATGTATGTGTATGTGTGTATGGTGTGTAGCATGTGTGTATATGTGTGTGTGTGTGGTGTGTAGCATGTGTGTATGTGTGTGTGGTGTGTGTGCATATGTGTGTATATGTGTGTGTGGTGTGTAGCATGTGTGTATATGTGTGTGTATGTGTGTGTGTGGTGTGTATATGTGTGTGGTGTGTGTGCATATGTGTGTATATGTGTGTGTGGTGTGTAGCATGTGTGTATATGTGTGTGTGCATATGTGTGTATATGTGTGTGTGGTGTGTGTATATGTGTGTGTGTGGTGTGTAGCATGTGTGTATATGTGAGCTGCATTATGCCGCCACCACCACCCACTTCAGACCAGCTTCTTACAACCTGATACCTGCCTGCCTCAGCCTCCTGAGAGCTGGGATTACAAGTACATGCTACCGTGCCTGGCACGGAGCAGTGTTGCCATGGGATGCGATGCCCGTGGGCCATGTACACTGTGTCCTGGCACTGCCAGAGCGGCGTTGCTGGGGCATGGGCCTGTCTGCTTTCAACACCACCAGGCAGGACACGGAGTTGGCAAAAGCCTGCGATGATTGACAGAAGACAAGGGTGTGTGGCAGCTAGCTGCCTGAGCTGACCCCCGAGTACCCAGGAATCTGGCTTGTCCAGATCCGATGCCTTTCCAGGTGAGTATTCAAAGCACAAGACCCGGAGAAGCTGACGGGCAAACACTGTTTGGACTGTGTTGGTCATGTTGTTCAGGAACGATCACTCATCCACCACAGAGCACTGCCTTCTACAAATGGTCCAACTTCACCAGCGCCATCTATTTTTTTTTCAAGAGAAACCAGAGTATGGGTTTTGAGGTAGAGGAGTAGCACCCACTTTTAAGAAGTTATTAACAACGAGTGTTTTGAGGTTCCACACCACAAACTGTGGCCCTGCCCGCTTCTCTGCCACTGAGCCATTTCTGCACCTGTTCAGGCCCCGTGTGGAGTGTTGGGGGACACGGGTAGTCTTTGGGGGGATGGAGGACCCTCCTGGGGGCTTCTTTGCTCATGACCGCTGAACCCACTGTGGTTCACTTCTGTTCCTGATCCTGTGCTGGCCGCCAAGAGAGACACAAAGTCGGCATATAGCCTGTGTGGTGCACAGGTGCACACCTGAATCCCAGCATTCAGGAGAAGACGCATGACATCATCATCGTCGTCCTCAGCTTTGCCACCGACTGTGACTCCATGAGACTCTGCACCCAAACACTGGCAGTTGACGACTGCTAGGGGACCGGGGTTAGTTTTCTCCAGGGATTCAAACAGGGCCTGGGCATCTTCAAGGGTCTTGGTGGCCCTCAAACACCGCGGAAGCAGGTGGACAGCACCAGGCTCTACACGGCGGCTGAGCCCCGGAATAGCGGGAGGCTGGCAGCTCGTCCACTCGGCCCTCCACGACGTCGGGTAAGATACCGAACGCTTCGGCGCCGTTCTGTGGAGTGGTCTTGATGGGGTGTCTGCACCCCAGGACTGCTGGGGAGCCCGGGAGCCACAGACAGCACAGAAAACAGTTCCTCGGGAGCCATCCCTCCAGGTCCTCACGGCAAACCCAAAGATGTGGCTCGCATTAACTCGCTTCTGAACAGAAGCTGCGTTTTAAAACAGGAGTCCGTTTCCTTTAACTTTGTGTACCCACCTAGGATGGTGCCCGAGACACAGCGGGGGCTCGGATATTCCCTGGGGGTGAAATCCCCAACAGGGTGTGCGCCTTGTCGATTCGTTGAGAGTTTTTGGTTTGAGGATTTCATACGTGTACGTAATGTGCTTTTGATCAAATCCACCCTTCATCCCCCAGCCTCCAATTCCTCTCCTGTTTCCTCGCCCCATGCCCCTCCCGATTTCATGCGCTGTGTGTTTTTACAGCCCAGCGTCCGTTCGTGCTGTCGTCTGTCCGTCCAGTAGATGGAGCATGAGACCCGAGACCCGATGTGCTCTGCGGCCAGCTAGGCAGGTGCCCGCCGGTCCCTGGAGGAGGGGCCGACGGCAGAGGATGGGGGTCAGGCCTCGGTGGGTTTCAGACCTCACCGGGACAGCAGCCAACGCCCATGGACTTAACTCTGGCGGGTGGAAGGCCGAGCGTGGGCTTGAGCAAGACGCGGGTCCCGCGTGGGCATCTGGCGCGGTCCGGGTGGAGCCGGCGGCGAGGCGCCCCCTGCCGGGGGGACCCGGCCACGGCCGCCGTCCTGGCACGCCCGCGACCCCCGAGAACGGGGCGCCGTTTGCGCTCCTGGAAGTCCCGACACCAGACTCCAAAGCGGCCGAGCTCTCCAAGCGTGGTCTGGATGAGGACGGACATTCCGGAGGTCCTTCAAGGCTAGGTAAAGCCAAAGAGGATTTCCAAAGGGAAGAGGTTCGTTCAGTCCTACCCGTGCGAGGTTGGTGGGTGGAGCCGGAGCCGGGCCGGAGACCGGAGGGACTCAGGGCGAGCCTATCAGTGAGGGACCGCAGGACCCGACCTCCGTGGTCGCGGGGGTTCCTGTTCAAGGAAATGCCAGACGGTTATTGATACACCCAAGAACAGTTTATATATATTATATAAAGTATATATATAATAAAATTTATATATATAATATACCCAAGAGCCAGTGTCATAAGATACGCAATACTGTGTTCCCTCAAGTGAGATGTCCACTTCTTCTGATTAGGAGGTAGGAGGCGCAGACGTTCAAGGTCAGCCTCAGCTGTGCGGCATTTGGACGCTGGTCTGGATTGGGCCACAGGAGACCACAGGATGAACGCCCAGACACGCGCTGGCAGAGGACGACCCTCCCCGAAGCTGACTCTGGTCCTGGGGACCCAGCACCCACAAAAGCCACTTTCGGGCCGTTCTGCTCCGCGGCCAGCAGGTGGCAGCGCGCCGCCGCCTTAGGGGGACCCAGGGAGGACGTGGCGGTCCCACCCAGAGCTCCAACAGTTTTTATATTAACAACGATGTCAGCCAGTCTCGGTGGTTTTTAAAACCACCTCCCACCTCCAAAAGCGGCAGATGAGATGTTATTCCCTGTGAGTCTGAGCCAGAAAACGTGTGTCTGCTCCTGTAACTGGACAGTCGGAGGACTTGAGTGAAGCCGGCCTGGTTTCTGAGTCCTGTTTTCCCACTTCTCCTTCCTGTCTAAGGCCAGCTTCCTCCTGGGGCAGCCTTTCCTCGCCCTACAAAGCGGCTGCACCAATGCCAGCCTCACGTTCGTTCACCTCACGTGTGTTCACCAGTAACACAGTTCCTTTGGTTTCAGTGGCCTGGATTGACTCTTTGCCCTCTTCCCTCCACCCCCCCCTCCCATTTTTTTTTTTTCAAGACAGGGTTTCTCTGTGTAGCTCTGGCTGTCCTGGAACTCATTCTGTAGACCAGGCTGGCCTCAAACTCAGAGATCCACCTGCCTCTGCCTCCCCAGTGGCTGGGATTAAAGGCGTGCGCCACCATTTCCCAGCTCTTTTTTTTTTTTTTTGAGATTTGTGATGTAATTACATCACTCGCCCCCTTCTCTTTCATCCCCCCAAACCCTCCCACATTTGTTATATGGAGAGTCCACCAAGATGACCATTCAGACACAGTCCGCAACCGATTGAAATTCTTTATTCCAGTCGGCTGGGACTGCACTCAGATATTTGGGACCTCAGGGTAGCCATGAGCATTTAGAGCAAGCGGCTTTCAAAAGCAGAACGACACCCAGTTCTCTTGCTCAGCGGCTGCAGGGAGAGATTTGCACAAGCAAACGCTTTAACAGAAGCTGAGTTAGCTGGGGCATCTTGGCTTCGGGTTCCTAGACGAGTTGGGCAATTTTCCGTGGGATTCTCCATCAAGGAGATCAAATTCTAGTGGAACCTGAAACGGCCTCAGCAAGAATAGAAGATGGAGGAGTCTCCGCACTGTCCTGCTCTCTCACACTCTTCTTGTTCTGCTTTCAAATTCTCTGCCTCTTCTTTCACTAATTGTTGTTAGATGCATCTATGTGTATACATACGGATTCTTAACTATAACCTGCTCAGCTCTCTGTCACTTGTTGGTGTATGTTCAGGGCTGACCATTTGGTACTGGATAACCAATTGGTGTGTCCTTCCCTGGGGAGAATTATTCCTCTCACCCACTCTCAGTGTCCTTCAGTTGCCTGTAGTTCTTTGTGTACGAACAAGGCCTTCCCACCTACTCTGGCATGTCTGTTGGTATCCCTGCTCACCTCACATTTGAACGGTCTTACCAGTGAGACTCCATGGGTGACGCTTCTGACATTACTAGGAGACACCATGTCACAGCAACCCCCGCTCCTGAGGCTCCTACCATCTCCCTGCTCTTCTTCGGCAATGTTCCCTGAGCCCTGGGCGTGGGAGTGTTTTGTCGGTGTGTCCATTTGGGGCTGCACACCACAGTTCTGCATTTTGACTGGTTGTAGCTTTCTGGAACAGTCTCTACTCGTTACAAAGAGAAGTTTCCTTGAGGAGGAGTGAGGACGACTGTAGCATGAATCTTAAAAGTTCTTATTAATAAAATCAAACCCGAGGCCAGTTATTGGGGTCAATGCTGGTAGATCAGAGAGACAGAACAAGACATAGCTACGTCACCTCGCCGGATCCTCAGCTGGTCCTGTCTCCTCAGACTGGAGGCCTCTGAGTCCTCATCCAGAATGGGTCTCAGCTGAATTACTGCTCAAAAGCCTGAATGCTTAACCAGCCAAATGCTTCTAGTTTCTGGTCCTCATGCCTTATATACCTTTCTGCTTTCTACCACCACTCCCTGGGATTAAAGGCTTGCTTTCTGGGATTAAGGGCGTGAGTCACCATGCCTGTCTGTATCCTTGAACACATGGATTTCTGCCCCTGGAATGCTAGGATTAAAGGCGTGTGCTACCACTGCCTATCCTTTATGTTTAATATTGTGGCTGCTCTGTCTCTGACCCCAGATAAGCTTATTAGCATGCACAATATTTGGGGGAACACAATACCACAGACGACGTTTACCTGTGGGTATGGTTTGGTTAAGAGGCAGTGGTAGGTTCTCCTCCAAGGTCCATGACTTCACCGGCCCTGGGTAGTTGGCTGGGTTTCCAGTATCGGGCGTGGCATCCATCGTGTTGAACAGGTCTGAAGTCGAATTAAAGAGCGGTTGGTCCTGCCGAGCCGTGTGTGCCCCTACTGCACCCTTCGCGTCGCCAGGTCATGCTGTCGTTGATGTGGTTCGCAGGTGTCACAGCTGGGTAGGACTGTTGGTGGCTTCCCTCCTTCGGAAGCTTGCGTGGTGCCTGCTGGTACCATGAAAGCTAGTCCTCAGGGAGGGGGCATTCAGGGCAGTTCCAGCTCGGGGGTCTCTGGGCTTTGTGTCTAAAGTTCATGGTGTCTTCAGCAATGGGGACGTACCTTCTACTTGTGGGGGAACCAAGGGCAACAGCAGTAGCCTGTAATGTTTGGGGAGTCTCATGGGCATCCCCGGCCAACAACCCCACTGGGCTTCTCATGTGTGGTGTTGGAGTTTTTGTTAGATGTCTTTGGCTCTTGAAAGGAGCACCATCAACCAGATGGAGAAATTTCATTTAAGCTAAAAATGTATATTTCTGTGCAGAATGATGTGTATTATGAGGGTTTCCAGGTAGAAAATTAATAGTACGATTGCCTATGACTTTCCAGACATCCTTGCTGTTACTTTACCCTCCTGAATTTATCTCTCTTCCTCCTTAGCCCTTTCTCAAAGCAAATGCTAGGACCAGGCACACTCAGTTGTCTCATACATGAGTAAAAGTATGGTGGTATTTTATTTGTACTGAAATGTGATTTTCATTGTATGTTAATAAATAAAGTTGCCTGAAGGTCAGAGCTATTAGAGCCATAGCAAGAGTGTGGCGGTGGTGGCGCACACCTTTAATCCCAGCACTTGGTAGATAGAGCTAGGTAGATCTCTGTGTATTCAAGGATACAGCCAGCATTGGAGACACGTCTTTAATCTTAACACTATAGAAGACCTGGAGGGCTGTACATACAGGCAGTGACGAGGCAGTCATGTGTTTGGGTTTACAGCCAATGAGAAGGCAGAACAGAAAGACTATATAAAGACAACCACACAGGAAGCAGGCCCCTTTTCAGAGAGGTCTCTTGGCTGAAGAGGCTAGCTGCAGCAGGTGGGTAAGGCTCTTAGCTCTGATCTCTTGGCTTTCTTCTTTGCATTGGTTCTGTGTTTCTTATTTAATAAGATGGTTGGTTACATCTACATAAAAGTATCTTGCAGGGGTGTGCAGTTCAGTGTTGCCCTGAAGTGCATGGCTGTGTTGAGGTTGTTGAGGTTGATGGGTAAAAGTATCTAACTTGAGCATTGGAGTGCTGGTATGTGGATATTTGGTAGCCCTTGTGGGCTGTCATTTTGACTCAGGTACAAGGGTCTCTGTGAAGTCCTACTGTTTGGCAAGGAACCAGTGAAATCGAGCTTGAAGTGGCTCACTAGAAAAGCTCCTCCAGACCTGCTCACCCCAGCCCTTCCTCCACCCAGTGAGCCCCTGAATCCCTTCTCCAAATTCTCGCACAGTTCTTCAGCTGAAAACATCAGCGATGGCTCCCATTCTCCAAGCGCAAGTTCTGTTGGTGCACTAGGGACTACCCCTTCTGCCCCTGGAGTCTCCAGCCTGGAGCACTCCCGGCACACTAACCTCTGCCACACTGGTAGGCTGGTTCATTTTCTTCCTTCTCACCAGGAGTACCTTGCCCTCCCCTCCCCTCCTCCATGTCTCCTCTCTTTCTCCCTTCAAGTATAACTCAAGGATCACCAGCATCACAGAAGCACATTCCTCTCAAGCTTCCAGGCTAGCTTGATGCCCTTGCCCTGGGTTCTCACACAGATGCCCACACATGGCTCTGCACAGTATGCGGAGAAGACATATTCAGCATGCAGCCTTGACGGCCTGGGGCCCAGGCCAGAGGTCCTGAGGACTTACCACAGTGCTGGAGCCAACTTGGAACCATGCAGGGAACTGCTCTGCCTGCACCCGGTGGTGAGGGACTGACGTGTGTTCCCCTCTTCCTTCTTGGGCCTATGGACTTCTGTTGATCTTAGGGCCCAGACTTTGGCATGTTCCCCAGGACCCACAGAAGCAGTCATTAGAGAGGTTCTGGGAGCAATGATTAAATGATGCTATTCTGTCACTCAAACTCCAAAAGAAAGGTCCCTGGGGGAGGGACATAATCAAAACAAACCTTTCCCTTGTTACCACAGTTTACAAGACCCCAGAAAACCACTTCATTGAGCAATTTCAATAGCCCTGACTTATTTACATAATGACCTGGGACCCACTGGAGTCAGAGCATTTAAAATGACATCCTCATGACACACGAGAGTTAACTGTGATTTGTGACCCTGTGAGTAGTGCACGACATCTTTCTAAGTATAATATTAATATATGTTTAAGCTATTCAGGATTCACAATATCCCGTAAGTAAGCATCATCATTAGCTACCTTTACAGATAAGGCCTGGCATCTCACCCAAGGCCAAGACACAACTGTAAGCAAAAGAAGCCAGGAGCCAAGACTGATTTCTGCTCTGTCCTCAGGCCTCCCATCCAAGCAAGGGCACCATGCCCCTACCCATGGACCACCCAGCTGCATGCAATTGTAGACTCCAGATCATATAAGGGAATAAGCGTCCGTGTGTGGGAATGTACGTCATAGAGCAGGAAGACAAGTGGGGAGAAGAGAGGTGGGAAGTGTGGGGGCCAGAATGCTGATTCACTGAGCAGAAGGACAGTCCAGGGCTGGAGAAATTGCTTAATGAGCACACAAGCGTGTGGACTGCCATCAAGCGTGTGGACTGCCACACAAGCATGTGGACTGCCATCAAGCGTGTGGACTGCCATCAAGCGTGTGGACTGCCATCAAGCGTGTGGACTGCCATTAAGTGTGTGGACTGCCATCAAGTGTGTGGACTGCCATCAAGCGTGTGGACTGCCACACAAGCGTGTGGACTGCCATCAAGTGTGTGGACTGCCACACAAGTGTGTGGACTGCCACACAAGCATGTGGACTGCCACACAAGTGTGTGGACTGCCATCAAGCGTGTGGACTGCCACACAAGCGTGTGGACTGCCATCAAGCGTGTGGACTGCCATCAAGTGTGTGGACTGCCACACAAGCGTGTGGACTGCCATCAAGTGTGTGGACTGCCACACAAGCGTGTGGACTGCCATCAAGCGTGTGGACTGCCATCAAGCGTATGGACTGCCACACAAGCGTGTGGACTGCCATCAAGCGTGTGGACTGCCACACAAATGTGTGGACTGCCATCAAGTGTGTGGACTGCCATCAAGTGTGTGGACTCCCATCAAGCGTGTGGACTGCCACACAAGTGTGTGGACTGCCACACAAGCGTGTGGGCTGCCATCAAGTGTGTGGACTGCCACACAAGCGTGTGGATTGTCATCAAGTGTGTGGACTGCCATCAAGCGTGTGGACTGCCATCAAGTGTGTGGACTGCCACACAAGCGTGTGGACTTCCATCAAGCGTGTGGACTGCAGCTTTGATCCCCAGAACCCACGAAAAGCCGCTGTGGCGGCCACTTTACTCCAGCACTCGGGGAATAGAACCAGGGGCTCCCAGGGTAAGCGGGCTAACTCGGCCGGCTTGGTGAACTCCGGGTTCTACAAGAGATCCCACCTCAGAAAATAAAATGGAGTCATTGAGAAACACACCCACTGTTAACTTGGACCTCCACATGGGTGTACACCATGTACATACACATACACATAACATGTGCAGCCATACATACATATATGAGTATAACATACACACACACACACACACACACACACACATGCACGCACGCACGCACGCACGCACGCACCACACATCACGCACGCACGCACACGGAAACAGAAAAGCAGCAAAAGAAACGGGGTGGGTGGAGAAGAACGGCGTTCCAGATGGGAATGGTTTGTGCCAAAAACTGGAGCCGAGAGAGGAGGGGGCAGGGGCTGTCTTTCCTGGAAGTCGTCACTGCGGTCCATGACCTTGCTTCACCCCTTCTGGGCGGGAAGGCTGTGCAAACCACAAGAGCTGGATCAGGCCCAAGATCCTCAGCCACTGGCCAAGCTGGCCCTTCCTGGGGTGCTGAGGGGTTGGCGGTGGGGAGAGTGGATGTCACCTGGGGCTGCCATGGCGTTGTCAGCCTGGTGCTCCGGGCTTTCTTAAAATGCATGCTGTGGTTTTCTGATATTTTCCATATGTCATGAAATTTATGAGTCTGATCCCACAGAACAGCCAGAAAGCTCAGAGGCACTTGGTGATGTATGTGAACGGCCTGGCTCCTCTGAGAAAGGATTCAATTGTGCCTCTTACAGGGCTTTAATCCTAAATCTTAGGCTGAAACAAATAGAAAATGCAAATCTGTCTTCCTAGTTTAAGGGCTTTGCATTCTTTGGTAGTTTCAAAAACAATCAAGCAGAGAGAAAAACACATTTTAACAAATATGTCTCATTAGAAAGGGGAGAAGCTCTGCCGAATTAGAAAGCCAGCCGAGTCAGATCCTTCCTCCCCAACCTTTCCTTCTGGCTGGCAAGCATTTAAAATAATATTTCAAAGAGGTTTAACATCCATGATTACATTGTTTGATTATTGCACTTTCTAGATAATGGTTTTTTGAAATTGTATCTTGCAGCTAAAAATTAAGTAGTGACTTCTGGGTATGCACGGCCTTCTTTAATAAAATGAGACCCAATATAATATTCTCCGAGGCTGAGCAGTAATATAGAAGAGATTTACTGTCGTCCAAGTGAGTGAGATCACTGATCCTATAGGGTTCTTATTATTTTCTCAAGTTAAACTCCAGAGAATATGCTGGGGATGGAATCATAGGCTCCACTGGTGTCTGGCAGGATCTCGGATGGGCTTTCCGTTCCCGCATGGGTAACGAAGAATTCCTGGCTGTGTGCTGAAAAGGATGTCTCAGGAGAAAGCTGGGACAAGGCTTCCACGTCCACTGTGAAAAGCACGCCTCTGACACTCAAGGCAGTCACACTCTTCTGTGTAATTCTGTAATGGTGGGCACATCTCACTACGTATTCACTCAAACCTGTGGACTGTACAGTACCGAGAGGGATCATCCTGGAAAGCATGGAATTGGGTGATAGGAATGTGCCAACAAAGGCTCACCACTTGTAACAGAGGCCCTACCTTGGTGAGGGATGCTAATCAGATGGAAGATTCTGTATACCGGGGGACAGCGCAATTCAGCAGCAGACAGATTACCCCAAGACTGCACAGTCTCCCGTATGATCTGCAGCCTCCCCAGATGTGACGCGCATGCTCCTAACAGCCGGCACATAGTCTCCAGCATGATCTGCAGCCTCCCCAGATGTGACGCGCATGCTCCGAACAGCCGGCACACTGTGACCGTGAACCTCTTCTGTACCATGCAGCAGCTCTGTTCTCACAGCCCTTGAGTTTGTCTCCTTCTTGCCTCTCAACATAGTGTGTGCTTCCGTCAGAGTCTATGAAGATTCCCCTCTGCAAGGGAGCTGGGTTACATTCAGCTCCAGCTTTGAGCTCGTCCCTTCTTGGCTTAGGCCCAGCCTTGAAGCAGACTCTGCTCAGGCCTCAGTTACATGGAGACAAAATATTAGGCCAGACAGGCTTTTCCATTGGGAACATTCCTTTAATAAAGGCACTAACTGTGGTAGAAGGTAAGGAGCTGGCTGGATTCCCGGGGTGACAATGTCACACATGATGGACGTACCTTGTCCGTACGTTAGAACAGAGGGAACTGATGGACCTGAGGCTCAGTCCTCACGGTGCTGGCGAGTGCTCACTCATCGGGCACCTGTGACTGCTCATCTCAATGACTTAGCACGGTGAAAGCCACTGTGTTCTCACCAAGTCCATTGCGGGTGTTGCTGCTTGTGACTTCAGGGATCCAGCTACCGGCACCATGCATAGGACTCTGATACCTCAGAGTCCTCTGTACCGGGACACATATGGCAGCACCAGGCTATGCTATGACAGACCTACCCATGTGGGTTTTAGAGAATGTGGAAGACTCTGGGACTTTGGACTGGAAAATCAGTTGAACACTGTAAACAAAGGGTAGAGAGCCATGTGAACTGTGGAGGTCCAGCTCAAGAGGCTTCAGAGGGAAACAATGTTAGCAACTGGGCTAAAGACCAAACACTCTTGAGATACTTCGGCAAAGAAGTGGAACCTTTCCATCCTTGTCCTAAGACTTTTCCTGAGGCTAAATTAAAAAGCAATGGCGGAAGCTCTTTGGTGGAGGACATTTGAAGACAGCCTGACATGGCCTGTGTCACGGGAGTACTCTTATGCAGATCTACGATGAAGAAGAGCAGGTAGGACAAAAAGCAACACAAAATGTACAGCTGGAAGAGAAAAGGAGCCCCAGGAAACACAGACATAAGAGACTATTTCTCCCATTCTCAGCATCCTTTGCCTGTAGTTCTTTGTCTAGGGATGGCCTCATGAGATTTCCATGTTCACATGTCTATGGTATTGTCCTTGTTCAGGTCTTGTTTAGGCTGCCATTTTGTGGCAGTATCATGGGTGAAGCTTCTCTGTGATTTCTAGGAGACACATTCTCACAGCAGACTTCCTGGTCCTTTGGCTCTTAGGGTCTTTTTGCTTTTCCTCTTCCTAGATGTTCCCCAAGCCTCGGGTGTAAGAATTGTGTTGTAGGCACCCATGACCACTTGTTCTCTGCATTTTGATCAGTTGTGGGTCCCTGGAATGGTCTCCATCTGTCGCAAAGAGGAGTTTCTTTGATAAGGGATAAAAGCTACATTTATCTGTGGGTATCAGGTGTAGCTAGAGTTTTCCTGCCTTGCCCACAGTCAGGACAAATCTTTGTCACCCGCCAGTCCCACAGCCGCTCAGACCCAACCAAGTAAACACAGAGACTTATATTGCTTACAAACTGTATGGCCATGGCAGGCTTCTTGGTAACTGTTCTTATAGCTTAAATTAATCCATTTCCATAAATCTATACCTTGCCACGTGGCTCGTGGCTTACCGGCATCTTCACATGCTGCTTGTCATGGCAGTGACTGGCAGTGTCTCCTTCCGCCTTCCTGTTCTTTCTTTTCTCCTCTCTGTTAATCCCGCCTATACTTCCTGCCTAGCCACTGGCCAATCGGTGTTTTATTCATTGACCAATCAGAGTAATATGACATACAGACCATCCCATGGCAATCAGGATAAATATTTACGATGCAGTTAGAAATTATGCTGTCTTCAAGTGATGGTAGTAGGCTCTCTTCTAATACCCATGACCTCACTAGCCCAGCTGGTTACTAGGTCTCCAGTACCGGATGTGATTTCCCCTCTGCTGAGTCCTTCAGGAGAGGTGTTGATGACCTCCAACCCCTGTTCTTATTAGTATCAAATGTGCTGTGCCAGCCATGATTTTGTGTACGTGGGGAAGGAGGAAATAACATCACCCTTTGGGAAGCAAATAAAATGAGAGAAGAGCTGAGCTCCTAAAGGAAACAATGGTTCCAGGGACTCTGAACTGGCAATAGGTTAGTGTCAGGGCCAAAGGAATCTCCATCCCCCACATTCTGGAGGTTGGAGGAAAGCCAGCCTGCCTCAGAAACGTGGGAAGCCGGTTCCCTCTACCAAAGGAGCCGTTTCCCTTGTCACTGGCAAAGGGACACATGGCAATCCTTGGTGTCTATTAGATACCAAAGCACATGCTGGCCTCCAGGCTCCCTCAGGATCACAAGTACCCGGTACACCTGGATTTCAGAATCCACCCAAGCTCTTCTCACCTCCTCTCCTCTCCTAAACTCCTCCAACTCATGAGCTTCTCTGCATGCAGCACTCATCCTCCTAACCTGCTACTTCAGCTATGGCCCTTTCTGCTCACACTGTCTTCCTGCCTCTCTCTCTCTCTCTCTCTCTCTCTCTCTCTCTCTCTCTCTCTCTCTCTCTCCCTCTCCCTCTCCCTCTCCCCCCCCCCCTCTCTCTCCCCCCACTCCCCACTTCTCTCATAGCCAGATCCAGTCTGCTGGCCATGTTCAATCTACTACTTTGTTCTGGATTTTTCCAGGCGCCTCTGGCTGTTCTCTTACATCTCCAATAAAAACCTTCCCCTTAACCATGGAGCAGTCATGTTATCGGTTTATACAATTAGGATATGGCTATTTGAAGGGCAGCTCATCTGCTCTGGATATCTTCAATTCCTGTCATTCTACACCCCACACGCCATCCCCCCATCCAGCAAGCTTCTGGTCACAGGACCCTACTTTGGGAGTAGAATGTGCGAGACATGGAACTTTTAAACATTCAGGCTCCTATTACAGTCCCTACTCAGAAATAAATAATCTGCTCCCAGCAGGCTGTCCAGGTCTTGAGCCTGTGCTAGGCCAGGCTAGCCCATGGACAGGCCGTGAAGACAATGAATCCATATGTCAGATGGGTGCCTTTATTCTCCAAGGATGTCTTTGACATGCTAGGTGGCTAAGGAGAGGTTTTTTTTTTTTTCCTTTTTATAACCGAGGAATGACTCTTGTGATGGACACCCACAGCAATTTTAGATTGATTAATTTAGATTAATTTTAGATAAATTAGGAACCATATTAGTTCTTACTTGCAGTTCCCATGCAAAGCAATCATCATGAAGAGTCCTTTGAAGATGTGCCCTCTGGACTGGGGGTCAAACGTGAGCAGACAGGCTGAGAACGGCAGCTCTCTTCTCCAGAGCCCGTCAGGACAGGTTACCCCCTTACACACATGCGCACACGCTTGAAATGAAGCCTTGGGCAAGAACGTGCTTGTGTCTGCATCAGATTTCTCCCAGTCAGCTCTGTTCTAGAAACGTTAACTCCCTCTAACCAGGGACCGGTGGTTTAGACCAGGGGTTTACAATGAGAACTGAGAATAAGGGGGGGGGGGTCCTGACTAGATGAGAACTTCGGAAATGAGAGGACGTTTCAGTACAGAGAAGCAGGTCTGAACATTGATGATTGAGGTAAGAGGAGCCGTCTAAGGCATTAGTGTGCTCTGTCCTCTGTCACTCTCTCCCGTGGTTGCGATTAGTCAACTACACAGTCACTGGGCTAATGCCTAAATTCCTGGTACACCTTAAGTTCCACGAGGGCAGACTCCCCACCCTTCTACCCCTTAAAAGCTGTAGGGACCCCAGCTTCTATATTTGAACAATGGTGCCTGCGGAGTGCTGGGCACATTGACAACAGGAACATCTGCAGCAGAAGGAGAGAAACCAGGGAGGAGGGGGACGGGGAAGAGAAAAGAGCAAGAAGAAGGGAGGGGGAGGGAGGGATGAAGGAAGAAAGGGCAGAAGAGAGAAAGGGAGGGGAAAGATGGATGGGGAGGGAGAGGGATAGAGGAGGGAGGGGGGCAAGTGAGTTCATCTCTTTTCTGTGGCCCTGATTAATACCATCTAGTGAACCACATTCTGTTAGGGAAATCTATGAAAAGTAAACAGAATGTCACCTTATTGAATCTGAGTGGGGTGGGGTGGGGTGGGGTGGGAGTGACTGGACCACTCTGCTTTGGGCAGGAGGTGGGGGGGTGACTGGACCACTCTGCTTTGGGCAGGAGGAGGTGGGGGGTGACTGGACCACTGTGCTTTGGGCAGGAGGTGGGGGGGGGGGTGACTGGACCACTCTGCTTTGGGCAGGAGGAGGTGGGGGGTGACTGGACCACTCTGCTTTGGGCAGGAGGTGGGGGGGGTGACTGGTCCACTCTGCTTTGGGCAGGATGGGGGGGGGGTGACTGGACCACTCTGCTTTGGGCAGGAGGTGGGGGGGGGTGACTGGTCCACTCTGCTTGGGCAGGATGGGGGGGGGTGACTGGACCACTCTGCTTTGGGCAGGAGGTGGGGGGGGTGACTGGTCCACTCTGCTTGGGCAGGATGGGGGGGGTGACTGGACCACTCTGCTTTGGGCAGGAGGTGGGGGGGGGGGTGACTGGACCACTCTGCTTTGGGCAGGGGTACTCCAGTGCTGGCTGCAAATGGGTTTTAGTTACTTAGGTGAGTGCTACAGTCTTGTGAGAATAATCTCCTCTTAATAAGGACACTTATCAGATTTATCACCCCTCCGTGGTCTCGTTAAAGATCTAAGAAGAATCCTATTTAAATGGATAGGACAATAGGAGCTTTTTAACAGCGAGCACATTTTAATTAAGGCAGGAGCAGGAGATGGGTGCCCTGTGGTGGGGGACAACTCGGTTAAAAGAGAGAAAGAGAAGTGAGGAAATGATGTCAGCCACTGCTGCTACTTTTGGAGAAAGAAATCTATTTTGAACGCAAAGTATCAAAAAACAGTATGTGTGTTCAAGTGACGTGAGACCCTGAGACAGGGTCTTCTCTCCTCTGAGAGCGGCCTTTGGCGTCATCCCCTGTGCCTTTTTTATGAGACTGCCTTCTAAGTCACAAAGCTCCGATTCCTGCTGGGTGCAGCCCATGACGGAGGATGAGGGTGGACGCTGGGATCCTGGAATAACACGTAGCTTTCTAGTGTTCTCAGCACCGAACAGATGCACAGTGCTCCGAGAAAACAGTCGGAGAGGCCCCTCTACAGCGTTCAGTACTCTTCCTGGTTGAGCAATGAGGGCAAGAGCTGTTTGTAAGCCGTTCCCCTGCCTCTGGGGAAATTTCATTAAAAGAAGGGACATCCAGTGAGCCTCCCAAACTAACTGTGGAATGAAATCATTTAGTGGAAAATGCAGACCGATGTGGCTGGAGTGGTACTTATAAACGCATTCTTTGCCGAAATAAATAACCAACAGCAGCGACTTAGATGTATTTTGGGTGACAATGGCACACGGGAACTCGCCGAACCCAAGCCAGAAGTGTCTTCCCATTAAATTATACTATTGAAAGCCCTAATGCAGGACGAGCTTGGGATGGGTGAGGGTTGGCTTACAGGCTATGCTCTGATTTTATGTCACCCTAGTGGTCAACAAATGTCATGCCAAGAACAGGTGAGTGCTAAATGAATCTCTTCTTGTGATGATTCTAACAAGACTGTACAATAGAACACAGTAAATATAACTCATGCTTATTAGGACCCCCTGGTATTTGCTTCCAGCCAGAGCACTTAACAAGATGAGTAAACAATACGTGGTCTCTTGTGATTGCTAATTAAAATGCAATAAATTACAGAATCAATTTAAATTCTGGATCAGCTCTTCAGTGGGTTCAATAAGCCTCCCAAATTTTATTTTCCCCTGGGGGGTCTCTTTTCCATAAGGTGACCTGTGTGTGCTGGGCCTCTCTTTTGTTTGAGTTTTAATTGATTTGCAGGGTCCTGACATCTTTCCCTAGTCCCAGCATGGCAAGGACAAGACTGGGAACGGACACCTAAGTTGTTTGTGGCAGTGACTTTGGCAAGGACCCTATAATAATCAACCAGGCTGTGTTTCTCGAAGCCTTCTCTGGTCCCAGCCAGAACGAAGGGCACAGTTAGGCCTGTAATTTCACCTACTCAGGAGACGGAGACAGGAGGATAGCAAGTCCAACAGCGTCCTGGGCTACAGAGTGAGTTCAAGGCTATCCTAGGAAATTTAGTGAGCTGGTGTCTGAAAATAAAAAGTAAAAAGAGGGCTTGGACTGAAGCTGGACAATAGAGCGCTTGCCTAATAGGGTCAAGGCCGTAGGTACAGTCCCCAGTACTGAAAAAAAATGTGGGGGGTGTGGGGGGTGTGAGCAAAATGCATTGTATGAAATTCTCAAGCAAAATAACATTAAAACAAAACAAAACAAAAACGCAAAACAAAATGAAAGGCTTGAGACAGACTATCACAGGAGGCTTGTGGGAAGCTGATGCTTTTGTGTGTGTTTTGAAGCTCTTTTAAGTCAAGAAAGAAAAATATTCTAAGAATGACTCTGAGAAGAGCAACATTACCTTAACCAGGTGTGGCTGGGCTCGTTCAAACTATAAGGGAAGACAGAACAACCCGCGTGCCTTGCAATCCCAGCCCCAGGCATCAGGCATTCGGGTCTGGAGGCAGGATCCTGGCTGCTGCTGAGAGAGCGAGACACAGAGACAGATAGACAGATAGACAGACAGACAGAGACACACACACACATGCACACAGAGAGACTGCATGTTTGCGTCTGTGCGTGCACTGCCACACACGTGATTCCCTGTCAGCTTTCTCTCTGAGCAAAGCTGGGCCACCAGTCCAGGGAAGAACACGGTTTAGGTTAGACGCAGAGGCCGTGTGGAGCAACCAGTGTTGGAGATCAGCCTTATGATAGTCGTGTGGTTCCAACATCTGGCCACAGCTGGGCCCACTTGGGGCTATTGATGACTGAATGAACACTTTGTTCAGATTAGAGAAATCTGGATAAGAATGAAGGAAAATTAATAAGAATTATTGATTTCATAATCTACTTGGGGGTACATATGCCCCTATAATTATAACTTGGGGGTTCAGAAGTCACCTGACACCTTTGTCTGTGCCTGTGTATTTGTGTGTGCATGCCTGTGTGTACGTGTGTGTGCATGCATGTGTGGTTTGTGCCAGGGACAGTGGGGATGGAACCTGAGGATTCGCACGTGCCAAGTACACACCCTAGGCCTGAGCTGTGTCCTCGCTCAGGCTGTGTTTTCCTTTACTGTTTACATGTGTCCAGGCCCCCCTGGAGTCCAGCAGCTCAGGGAACTCTCGGGCTGTGTCCTCTGACTTCCCAGGCCCTTCCCTTCCACTGGATGTGAATCAGGACAGACCTGGGCCATCTTGGCATTGAGTAGAGACCACAGCCAGGCCCCACTCTGCTAGTTCCGTATTCCAGGGTTTGTCTTAAAGTTGGTGGTTACACCACTGCACCACACATCAAAACCTTTACATGAGGGCTGGAGAGATGGCTCAGGGGTTAAGAGTACTGACTGCTCTTCCAGAGGTCCGGAGTTCAATTTCCAGCAACCACATGGTGGCTCACAACCATCTGTAATGAGGTCTGGTGCCCTCTTCTGACCTGCCGTCCATACATGCTGTATACATAATAAATAAATAAATCTTTGGGGTTGGGGATTTAGCTCAGTGGTAGAGTGCTCTCCAGCAAACGCAAGGCCCTGGGTTCAGTCCTCAGCTCCAGGAAAAAAAAAAAGAAAGAAAGAAAGAAAGAAAGAAAGAAAGAAAGAAAGAAAGAAAGAAAGAAAAGAAAAGAAAAGAAAAGAAAAGAAAAGAAAAGAAAAGAAAAGAAAAGAAAAGAAAAGAAAAGAAAAAGAGAAAGAAAAAAAACCCTTTACATGGAAAACCTAGGGCTGGAAAGAGGGCTCAGCAGTTAAGAGCACTGACTGCTCCTCCAGAGGACCTGGGTTTGAGTCCCAGCATCTGTAGCTCCAATTCCAGAGGATCTAATGCCCTCTTCTGGCCTCTGTAGAAACTACAGACATATGATATACAGACACACAAGCAGACAGAACACCATACAATAAAGTTAAAAAATTAAAACAAAACAAAACAACAACAACAACAAAAAAAAAAACATTATTCCCGTTCCTAGAAGGAGGTACTGGCTGCTTCTGTGGTCAGACACTCTTGCAATGACCATGTGCCAGGACTTAGGCAAAGAGCATGCAGGCGAGGAAACAGGACCCTGGAGATCAGGCAGAGGAGCTGCCACACAGCCCCAGGGTCATCTGGGAAATCATTGGCTTGCGTGTAGGAGATGGACACTGACCGCTGACATACTGGTGCCTCGGCCCCAGGAGTCTCTCCCCTGGGAGTGTTGTCATCCCAGGAGAGCCTCCAGAGTGGGCACTTCTGCACCTATAAAGGAGGTGCTGAGAGTTTGAGGTCACCCAGGTGGTGGGCGGTGGCCTCTGGGGAGCAGCTTGGATCCGCAGGACAGGCCTCACAGTCAGCATCTGCCGCCCTCAAGTATGAAGAAGTGAGAGAGATTTGTAGGTCAGTACACAGTAGGGGGCGGGAAAAGGAAATGATAATGGGAAGGAGGAGCCAGAAAGCTACATCCGGGCACCACTCAGGGTAGCTCCGTAAGCCAGGACAACAGGAAGACATTCTCACAAAGAAAGTCAGTCTCCCTCAGTTCCACAGCTGGGGAGGACAGAAAGGCTGGAATGCAATGTGGCTGCAGTACAGGGTTTAAAAGAAAAATACAGTGTAGGTGTAAGACTCACTTTCGGGGCGTACTCTGTCTATTGATGGGTTAGATAAACAAGGTACCACCACCTGATTTTGTTTTTTTGTTTCTTTGGAGACAGGGTATCTCTGTGTAACAGCCCCAGCTGTTCTAGAACTCACTCTGTAGACCAGGCTGGCCCCGAACTCACAGATCTGCCTGCCTCTGCCTCCCCAGTGCTGGGACTGAAGGAGTGCACCATCATGCCTGGCTGCACGGTGAGGTTTCCAGCGGTGTTTGGCGTTAAATTCTGAAGGTGAACGATGGGGCCATTCCTTGCATTTCATCAGATGACCCGAGGCTTTGAGGCAGCTCTCTTCGGCACAGGCCAGCAGCTTCCTCCCAGACAGGCCTTTCGCATTTGACAGTTGGACGGAAGTCAGGCAAGTGAAGCTCGCCTAGTGTGATGGGCTTTGGCCAGCACACCGGTGTTAGCCGTCTGAAAGTCTAGGCCTTCTCTCTGGCCACACAGGAACAGCACACAGCCAACATCATGCTGCAGGAGGCAGAGAGGTGCAGCGGGTGGCGACCAGAAATGTGGTTTCTTAGTATTTAATCTCCCGCCTACGTCTAATATTAATTCTTACCGAAAGCTGGGGGAAGAAGAGCATTTGATTGGCAAAAGTGGTAGCCATTCCCGTCTGAGGACAGAGACAGTCATTCTTCCCTTGATTTCCATTGTGCAAAGGGCCCCCTCCCCAATACAGTAGTAGAATTACTTCCTAATAAAACTTAGGCCAGGCCAGACTGTTGATGGGACACAATTTTTAATATGCAGTGGCCTGGAATCTGACAGATCCTGGCAGGCTGGGCACCCCTGTTTTAAAAAGCCAAACATGGCTGACAGTCACCTCACCGACTCTCCTGTCTGTTGTCGTCAGTGCGAGGTTAGACAAATACATTCCCACCAGCACAAAACAGCAACCTTCCAAAATGTATGTCAGCGCTGTATTTACAGCCAAATCCAGAAGGAGCCCAGCCTTCGTATGCTGCCCCCATTAACGAGACAAATGTCAGCATCCATAAGCTATTTTTTTGTTCCTGCTTATCAAATCTTTCAAAAAATTGATAACTAGTCTTTATAGATTGTGAAAGTCAGATATAACTCTGAATGCATTACTGTACGGGACCCCAAGGGGTAAACACATCACCTGAAAACCATTTTACATGGACGATTTGACTTTCATGCGGAGTGTCATAATGCACCCTGGATGGAAATCGAAAATAAAATATCTGGACTCCAACCTTCCCCTTGGTGGGATTTATGATTCCCTCAGTACAATAATTTTCAAAATTGTATCCCTTAAGCTACAAGACTTGATATATTATTAACTGCTTGAATTGAAGAAGCTTTCCAATAGGCCTATGTGCTGTCTAGAGGCCTGGATTAATTTCTATGGAACGACAAGCTTATCTCAAAGTGTTTCTCAGTGATCTAAACTGCCAGCTCCATCCTCTCTCCGGGATGAGTGGAGGGCTCCTGCCATCTCTGGTGGCTCTGGGACACATGGCTTTTAGCAAAGCTCTTCCAGGGGACGATGGCTATTGACCAGCTAGAAAACTGGCTGTGATCCATCAGTCACGCCCCAGAGAGACGGGCGTCCACTGGAGACTCTTACCTTTTTATCGCGGGCATTTCCCGGGTTTAGTTCTGGGCTGGTGGAATCGAGGTGCCGCACACGGGGAGAGTCTACAGCTTCAGTTCCACGGAGCTAGGGAGGAGAAGGTTTTGTTTCAGTTAACTTTTAACTTGATTACTTACTGTGTGTGCATGTGCCAGAAGTCATCCTCGAGTGCTGTTCCCGAAGAGCCATCAGTTTATTTTTTCTCGCAGGGTCTCTCTTTAGGACCTGGGCTCAGCCACTGGGCTGGGCTAGCTGGCCAGCACGCACCAGGGACCTTCCCGCCTCTGCTTTCGTTCCTAACAGGACAAGCATTTGCTACGGTGCCCAGCTTTTCACCTGGGTGCTGGAGCTCACACAGGTCCCCGGGCCTGTGCGGGAAGCCCTGAGCCATGTCCCAGCCTTTTAAACTTAATTTTCACCAGTGTTGCCTGATGGACTCTGCAAATACCTGCTTTCTGATGCCCCTCTTTGCATATCACAAATCCCACACTTACTTGGAAAATCAGCAATGACCAAGCAGGTGTAAGGAACCACTTGACCCTGCTCATTCTTAAAAAAAAAAATCTTTCCTCTTCACCCATGGCAAAGTTGAGTTGGAAATCCATTCTTTTAGGGATACATTTAAATGGACATATCTGCTGGCAGAGGTGCTGCTGGCCATTCAGAGATGGCATCCAGAAACACAACTTCTGAGACACAAAAATACAGGGCCCAAGAGCACAGTGGTGTGGAAAGCAAACTGTGTCCCTAGGCACGTACAGAGGGTGGCCCTAATTAGGATCAGTCACTGCACTGGAATCAGGTGACAGGGAGGGGGCTCCCGAGTTGGGCAACGGCCCTGAGAAACGTTACATCGTAATATGTGTGTGTGTGTGTGTGTGTGTGTGTGTGTGTGTGTGTGTGTACTTTAGACTCACAACGTCTAGGTCCACCCCTGGGTGGCTTATGGCACCTTTCCCTATTCTGGGACTACCAACATTGGATAATGCAATCATTGTCTACCTATAAAAGTTGGCCAAGTACAGGAATAAGCTTTTCAAATTTATAGCCTTCAGTCTTTTAAAGACTGAAATCAGCACATGTATCTCCACAGATCACTTCAACAGAATGTATTGTGTATCTCGGCCAACGCGGTCAAGTTCATCTTTCCAAGCTGCCATGATGAAGTTCTCAAAATGGAAACATTTGAGTTTCTGAGTTTTCCCTTTTCCTCGTTGTCAGGCCTTTAATTCTTTTAAAAAGTGTGTGCATGCCGAGGACTTTGTTTACCCAGTGAAATCAGTTTCACTCATGGTTTAAAGACATATTGGGAATTAGTTACCTGAATTCTTTAATAAATCATTGAATAAGTAAACCTTTTATCAACATCAATAGAGTCTGTTACTATAAGAACTACAAGACACCAATTTTCTTCCTTTTCTTCTTTCTTTCTCTTTTTTCAAGACAGGGTTTCTCTGTGTAGTTTTGGTGCCTGCCCTGAATCTTGCTCTGTAGACCAGGCTGACCTTGAACTCATAGAGATCTGCCTGGCTCTGCCTCCTGAGTACTGGGATTAAAGTCGTGCGCCACCACCGCCTGGCAAGACACCAATTTTCTAAGATAAAAGCTGAATTTAACACTTAAGTAACCATCACTAATTTTTAGTCTAGATTTAAAATATTTTTATTTATTCTTCAAGAATTCCATACAACATATTTTGATCATATTCACCCCAACTCCTCCCTATAACTCGTCTCAGAGTCCTGTTTACTCACAGGTAGGACCTTCCACTGGGGCATGGTTGACCTGCAGAAGCCAAAGCCTTAAAGAAAACGGACTCTCCTTCTCGGGAAGCCATCAGCTGCCTAGAGCTGTTCAGTTAGGGGTGGGGGTCATGACCTCTGTCCCACTCTGTCATAGAGCACCAAGTGGTTTGATCTTGTAAGGCTGCTGAGTTCATGAGTGCAGCCGTCCCGTGGTCCTGTCATGTCCAGACACTGGTTCACGCCAGTCTTCCCTGACCTCTGGCTCTTACCATCGGCCCAATTCCTCTTCTGAGACGGTCTCTGAGCCCTGGGGAGAGGGTGGGATACAGAAGGCCCATTTGTGGCTGGGCATTACAGTCACTTTTCTGCATTTTGACCATTTGTGAGTTTCTGCACAAAGAAACTTCTCTATGAGAGCTGTGCTAGTCTATGGGTAGAGAGATGTAAATTCAGAGAACAGTTTGAAACTATGTCCAGTTAGCAAAATAATAGAATTGGTTCACTCCCGGGGCTTGTGGACTCCTCAACCATGGGTTCTTGGCAAGATTTTCCACACTAGGAATGTGTTTCTTCCTGTGGAATGGGCCTTCAATCCAATAGTTCCAGAAAAGTGATTGGTTGCCCCATAACAATCATGCCACTATTATATCCATGGACATGTCTTGTCATGCTGGTCACTATTGTAATTCAAAGGATTCAAAGCTAGATAATGAGTTTCTGCCCAGGCAGCATGCTCAACACCTTCCAGTACTGTGCAAGCTAGCAAGCAGGGAGGAAGCCTCCTGACCAACACCATGATTTTTCCATGTCCTGTGATCAATGTGTATGGTGTCTTCAGCATAAGAGTCTTACCATCAAACTCTGGTAGGTAATCAAGAGCAAAAGCAATAGCTTATATTGTTTGGGTGGGGGGCGGTCTTCAGAAGTAGCCATCATTTATAGGATATCTTTCTCTGTCAGAGAGCTGTGGTCTGCCTGGCAGGATGGAGGCAGTGTGGGTATTATTGCATCTTCCTGGTGGCCCACATACAGAAAGAAGTTGGTAAAGTATCTCTATTCTGCCGACGGTGCATTGTCAGATGCAGGATGAGATTTGCATCTTTCGGGGTAGGATAACTACTTTCCCTAAGCAGTGTAGGATTTGGACTTGGGGGTAGTGTGGGGGTTTCAGAGGTGGCCTCACATTAATACACCTTGAGCTACAGCGTACAGGGTAAGTAAACAGTGGCTTGTAGGAAACTGTGGAAATTCCCAAGCTGTACTATTTCCCTGCTGCTCTTGGAGCCAAGCTATTAGAAAACTTTGTAATATGGAACTGAGGATTGGGAACACAGCTCAGTTGGTAAAGGACTCACTTTATAAGCCTGAAGACCTCAGTTCCTCCCCTGCAGGGACAACTTGCATTTTAAAAAGCCGGGAGTTCTTCTCCTGCTCTCACCCTCCCTCAGTTCCCCGGGGTTCTTTGTCTTCCCCCTCACACATTAGCATGTCTATTGGTCCATCCGGGTCTTGTTTAGGCCGCCATGCTGTTGAGGTGTCACAAGTGAGGCTTCCCTGTCATTTCTAGGAGACACAATCTCTCAGGAGAGTTCCCGGTCCCCTGGCTCTGACAGTCTCTCTGCGCCTCTTCCAAGATGCTCTCTGAGCCTTAGGCGTAGGAGCTGTGCTGTCAGTCTGTCCGTTGGGGTTGGGTACCCCATGATCAGTTGCTCTGCATAGTTTGGCCTATTGTGGTTTTCTGATAGCAAAGAGGAGTTTCTTTGGTCAGGGTTGGGAGGCACACTTCTCTGTAGGTACGTGTGGTATGTGGATAGGGATAAGTCAGCATATGAACGCAGTTAGGAATTACGCTAAGATAATAAAGTAGTGGTAGTAGGTTCTCCTCCAAGATCCTAGCCCTGGGTAGTTGGCTAGGTTTAAAGTACCAGCATAATTCCCTCCTGTGGAGTAGGCTTAGGTCTGATTAGACAGCTGCTGGATGCCACCGAGCTCTGGGTGTCACCGCTGTGCCGTTAGGTTATGTTGCGGTGTTGACCATTGGGGGGTGCACAGGCTCCACAGATGGGGTGTGGGCTTCCCTCCCTTGTTAGCTTTCACAGCACCTTCTGGTTCTGTGGAAGCGAGTTCCCTGGGAGAAGGCTTTCAGGTCAGATCCAGCTCCGATCCTTTGAGCCCTGGGTCTAGTGCATGGTGTCTTCAGCAATGCGGACTTATCTTGAGCCTCTGGGAGGCAGCCAAGGGCACCAGCAACAGCCTTGATTTTGGGGGGATAGAATAGTCTTCCCCACAGAGGAGTCCCTTAATTGGTTATCTGGTGCCAGGTGATCAGCCCTGAAGTCATGTACATGAAACTCTGAATGGACTCAGCAGGCTGTATCTATCTGTGTGCATATATGTTTATATATGACAACTAGGGAGGAAGAACCATGGAGTTTGGGGGAGGTATGAACCAGACATGGGGGGAATGGAGACATTGGAGGAAGGAAAGGGGATGGAGGAAACGACCTAGTTATATTTTAATTACACAAAAAGCCAGGAGAGAAGTTCTCACTTATAACCGCAGCTTGGGGGGTGTTAGCAGGGATCTGGGGCTGAGTGACCATCCAAGCCTGCTCACTTGCTAAGTTCCAGGCTAGTGAGAAGCCTGTCTTTAAAATTTAAAGAAAGAAATGATGGAAAGCTGACAGGAAATGGCACTCACTGTTGTCCTTTGGTCCCGTGTATGTGTGTGTGTGTGTGTGTGTGTGTGTACACACGCACCTCTGCACACACATGCATCCCATACACACACACACACACACACACACACACACACACACACACACGGGAGCAGGTGCACACATGCACAAAGATGTGAAAACAAAACTTCCTGGATTGTTCAAAGGAAGGCCGTCCTTGCCGTGGACAGACTGACATGGAGGAAATCTGTGTCTTCTCTCTGAGAAGACCTGGGCACACAGACCCTCTGTTAGCCAGGAAGAGAACCAGGTCTGGAGTCAGTAACAGTCACACAGTCTGCATTTGTAGAGCATTTAGCTTATTGACCCAAATGTTCTCATCTTTAGGGAGGAAAAAGTAGTTTAATTAATTCACAATAAAAATCCTCCATTTCATAGAAGATAAAACTAATATAACCCAAACAGAACTGCATGTGTGAGAGGATGCAGTCGTCAGCATGCGGCAGCCTTAAAAATTACAAAATCTGACCTTAATATGTGTGAATCTATCAAGATTCCATTGTCGACACGGATATTTTTGATATTCTTCTCTGAGCTGAAATCATGTCATTTATATGCAAATGACCACATCCTCAGCAGCTGCCGCGTCCCAGCTGAAGCCCGGGGACTTATTTGCACTTAATAAAACCTCATAAATAGGTTTTGCTTGTGCGTGGGTGGGGGAACAGGGGCCCACAGTCGCCCTTTACAGTGACAAGCTCCTTTTTGTTTTGAAAGCATACTGGCCACCCCTAACAGGATGGTTCTCAGTTGCCGAGAAACAAGATCCTTCCCGCCTCAGGAAAAAAAAAAAGCCTCTCCACGGATGGCAAGTGCTTCCCCATGGTGGCTGTAGGTTGGTCTTCTGGGGAGAAGAGATGACTTAATCCAGACTCCATGGCCCGCAGAGCTGGTGTCCAAGTCAGTGGTAAGGGGAGTCCATTGAGAAGGTCCCCACTGGCCTGGTAGAAAAGTCTGCCTGTCCTTCAGGAGCTGAGAGCTGTATGGAAGCAGCCCTCTGCGGGGACCATTTGTTTACCCTGATTGCCCAAGCAAATGTCATGGGATGTCACCTAGTAGATTTCCTCTTTTCCTGTCCTTTTGTTGCTGTGGTGTAGGACGTGGAACCCAGGGACAATGCTAGGGAACAAGCTCTCTCTACCGAGTCACATTCCCACTCCCTAACAAAACTAAAGAAAGAAGAAATGATTATGCGGACTTGGTGTGCATGGACCACAAATTCTATTCTTTTTCTACCTCCTTAAAACCACGCACGCTTCTACTCTGGGGTCACTGGAAACATCTCCTTGACTGTATAAGACCATTTAGGACACATTTCTTAGAAGTGGAACAATATAATAGGTCATTGACTTTGGGTGTTAGATGCACAACAAGCCTTAGATACCCATGAAACACAATGATTGGATGCAGAGTCTTCACTTGTACTTTTAAAGCATGGGCTGCTGCTTTGGTAATAATGACCTATTGTCCTGGTCCAGGTAGAGGCCATTTCTGGAAGCTTCATTTCTGCTGTGTGAGCAACCAGCTCAGCAAAGGTGGATGTACTGTCTGAAAAACGTGCATCATCATTGAAAACACCAGTTAACAATACTATCATTATGCTGTCATAGCTTGGCAAGGAGACAAACAGCCATGCCGTGTTGACCGATCAGAGGAAGTTATTGCAAAAGCATCCAGGCAACATCTGAAAAACAGCACACACACACACACACACACACACACACGCGCACACACACACACACACACACACACACACACACACACACGCACACACGCACACGCACACATGCATGCACACACACACACCCCTCTCAAGGGAACTTAGAAGAGAAGGCTGCCTGGCCCCATAGACAGGGAGTGGTACGGGGTACTCTTGTCTTATGTCTATCAATCTTGGTTTCTTTAATTTGAAAATCAGATTGTATCTGTCCTGCCTTTTCACAATAGAAGTATTGTCTTAGGGTTTCTATTGCTGCCATGAAACATCATAATCAGAAAGCAAGTTGGGGAGGAAAGGGTTTATGTGGCTTATTCTTCCACATCATAGTCCATCATTGAAGGAAGCCAGGACAGGAACTCAAACAGGGCAGGATCCTTGAAGCAGGAGCTGATGCAGAGGCCAGGGAGAGGTGCTGCTTACTGGCTTGCTCCCATGGCTTGCTCAGTCCACCTTCTTATAGAACCCAGGACCACTAGGCCAAGGATGGCCCCACCCATCATGAGCTGGGCCCTCCCCCACCACTCATTAATTAAGAAATGCTTTACAACTGGATCTCATGGAGGCATTTTTCAATTGAGGTTCCCTCCTTTTAAATGACTTTAATTTGTGTCTAGTTGACATAAAACTAGCCAGGACAAGTATCAAAAATTTAACAATATATCTCAGCCTCCTATTTTTTTAAAAAATTACATATATATTATGGATATTTTGCCTGCGTATATGTATGTTCATCTGAAAGACCCCCAGGGGAGATCTTCCTTCAGGAGAGACCCCAAACCCAAGGAACACACCGAAACCACAGATCAGATGCAAAAGCAAGAGGGTTTATTTAGACTAGGTACCTGGGGCAAAGTCTCTTGGAGGACTAGCGCCCCTTCCTAGGGCAAGGGGGACTTTTTATGGGATCCCAGGGGCAGAGGCGCGGTTACAGAAGCGAGAAGCATAGTTACAGGGTCCCTATTGGTTGTTTCAAAGAAGGCCAGGGTGAACTTGGGGTCGTATGTGTGTGGCTGACTTGGCCTTGCCCAGGGTATAGTGGGTGTTTTTCCAGCCCAGCTGCTTATTCCTCAAGGCCAGGGGGCCAGCCATAAAATATCCTGATTTGACTCAACTGTCTTTCTCCCGAGGCAGCTGACCACAGTTATCTCTCCCAAGGCCGGATGGCTGGCCACAGTTATCTCTCTCCCAAGGCCGGATGGCTAGCCAGCCACAGCTGTGAACTCCTGTTTTTCTGATTTCTTTAGAATGGCATTTCTTAGGCTAAGTTATTGGGACTGGGGGGGGCATTTCATCGGCCCAACGCCCCATGTCCTTATAATGGAGCGGGGGTCTTTCACATCAAGTGTGAGCTTGGTACTCGTGGAGGTCATAATAGACACCCTGGGACTGGAGTTACAGATGGTTGTGAGCCACAATGTGGATGCTGGGAACCGAATCCAAGTCCTCTGGAAGAGCAGCCAGGGCTCCTAACTACTGAACCATCTCTCCAGTTCTCATCCTCCTATTTTTAACCTGTGTACTAGTGTGTGATGTGCTTGTCCAGGTCCTAGGTGTGTGCGAGTGCAAGTGAGCACTTGTCATGGCATGTGAGCACTGGCCAGGGGACAGACAGCCTCTGGTGTGTGTGTGTGTGTGTGTGTGTGTGTGGGTGTGTGTGTGTGTGTGTGTGTGTGTGAGCACTGACGATAGGACACACAGCCTCTGGTGCTAATCCTCACTCTCCACCTTGTTTTGAGAGTTTCTTGTTTGCCATTGCTGGTGTATATTATATCATTTGCATATGTGTGCTTATATATGGCTATGGGCACATGAATACAAATGCCCATGTAGGCCAGAGATATTGGATCCTCTGGAACTGGAGTTAGAGGGAGTTTTAGTTTAGTTGAGTGTGGGAACTGAACTGGGGTCCTATGCAGGGGCAGTACGTGCTCTTAATCTCTGAGCCATCTCTCCAGCCCCCAGGTGCTGGATTGTAGCATGGATTACCACACCTGGCTCAGTCAGTCTTCATCAGGGCCAGGAATCGGTACCTTTTAAGTTCCTTAGGTGATATTAGTGACTCCAGCATGGTGAGCTCCTGCTGACCTAATCCATTAAAACATTAGTCTTGTTCCTGTCATTAGGTAACATTTCACCCTTCTGGGGTCTTTGATGGAGATGAAGACTAGATAGTCATAGTTAAAGTTTTCCTTAGTTATGATAAAAGGCAAATTAGATATAAAACTTTAGATTCACAAAGATAAGATAAATTAGAGTATTTTCTTTAATTTTGCCAAATACAAATGGACTGGATATTGTAACTATAATTCTTATTGTTTTGATGTACATCATTTTAATATGTTAAAGTTAAAACCTTCCTTTTTAAATAGACAAAAAGGGAGAAATGTGGAATATTCCTTTACACTGAGTAAATATATGTCACTGTGATTGGCTTAATAAAGAAGCTGACTGGCCAATAGCTGGACAGGATAAGGTTAGGCAGGACAACCAGACTAAGGACACTGGGAAGAAGAAGGACCGAGTCAGAGGAGTCGCCATCAACACACAGAGAGAAAACAGGAAATGCAAGGTGACAGAGAGGTAATGCCATATGGCAAAATCTAGATGAATATAAATTAGTTCATTTAAGTTGTAAGAGCTAGTTAGTAATAAGCCTGAGCTATTGGCCGAGCATTTATAATTAATACTAAGTCTCTTTGTGGTTATTGGGGAGAGGATTGCTGGGACAGAAAAGTCTACCTACAGGATGGGACCACCTATCCAACTTCAGTCTATGAACCTGAGTCATGACAGCATGAGCTAGAAGGCTTATGATATTCAGCCCTGTCCAGCTCCATATGCAACATGGAAGGTTCCACTCATGAACATTCTGCCTTCAGAATGCTAGAATTAAAGGTGTGCATGCCACCATTTTCTGGCCTCTGCTGTTCTGTTCCCTGACCCCAGATAAGTTTATTAGTGTGCACAATATTTTGGGGAACACACTATCACCACATTTCCCATTTTTTGTCTAAAATTTATAAAAGCTTATAACTAATATAAGAAAAACTATATCAAATAAGTATATACAATATATACAATAAAGAATTACATTAACAATGTCTAGTCCATTAATATTTGACAGATTCAGACAAAAACTCATTGTTAATATATATATATTAACAATGTCCAGTCCAGTAACATTTTATAAACTCAGACAAAAAATTTCATTATTTATCCTATTTAAAACAAGTAGTTCCTTTTTAAAAGTAGATTCAATAATTGACCTTTTTATCTTATCATATTCATATTCTCTCTTTTTTCTTTTTATAATAGATTCAATAATCTACCTTTTGTCATTTTTATATCTTCCCCTTTTCTTTTTAGAAATGTTTTAGGCTCTGTCTAGGATTAATGTTTTCCTCCCATCCGTCATAGTTGTCTCCAACACCTCAGGCTCAGAAGCAATGACACCAGCTGCCTCCAACGCCTGCACCTGCCTAGAAGCTGAAACCACAGTGGCTGCCAAGCACTAAGGACTTCCCACTAGGCCCACACAAGAGTGCAATACTAGAGCCGAGGGTCCTGCTGTAAGGCCGGCGTGAGAGCCCTAATGCCGGAGATGGCACCTGCTGTCACCCCTCCTGCCTGACGACCGCTGCCCACGCCGAGGGCTACAGGAGCTGCCAGAGAGCAGAGATGGAGGAACTTCTTGACTACCCAGTTTCTCTTCCACAGAACACAAGGACTCCAGCCAGCTGATTGGGAACAGTAGGGCCCAAATGTGATCAACCCCAGTTTATATCTGCCGGTTAAGACTTCTCATGGGAGAAGTTGTCACTCAGTGAAGCTGAGGTCAGTCAAATAAAAAGCATCAGCAAGCGCTTTCTCACATTACCAAGAGGACCAGAACAACACGGCAGTGAATCGGACCTCTCGTCGCGACGAACCCTCCTTTCCGTGATGCGATCGAAAGAGCAGTGTTGTTGTAGCTTATGTGGTGACTTCCCTGGGTGCTGAACAGAATATGCCTTCGTATCCTCAGAGAATTGGCCTCCATCTCTTTTTACCCCATGTCAGCCCTCCAGCAGTGTAACATCCAGCAATGTAGTATCTACGTGCAAGAAATGAACAAGACACTAAAATTAAGGATGATCACTTAAAGAAATTCCTTTTGGAGTTTCTTTTTTTCATTCTTCCTTTATTTTTGGATTACTTAGGTACTATTATAAGCCACGGGCCCACATTGGAATAATTAGGTCAATTAGCCTTCGTACAGTAATTACCATTCTGATGGCTTTAAATACTATCCTTTCAATAAAGACGCACCTTGAAAATAGACGAGCGACTTCAGCCTAGACACGCAGTAGCATCAAGGGACATGCATTTTGCAGTCCTCCTGAAGTGTGGCTTTTGGCTTGGGTGATATTTACTAGGTAGATGAAACTTAATCTAAGTCTTTGCCTTGATCAGCTGATTATAGCCCACCACTGTTAAGAACCACATGGGTGCTTCATATTCAGAGGGGCTGTTGGTGACCCTGCATACTCAGCCTGCCTTGCAACATCCCTCTGTCAACAGTAATCCCCACATCACAGACTCACACTGGCCTCACCTAAGTGCAGCCTCCAACAGCCAGGGCATTTGGAATTGCTAGCTGTCTGCTTCTATTTCTCCTTCATTTCTCAATAGTGGTCACCACACACTGAGCATTTGCTAAGCGTTAGGAATTTATACTCATTGTTCCTGTTTCTTGGGCAGCTCACTCATAATTTTTTGTTGAAATATTTGCTCTAGTAGCTGGAGCTGCAACCAGTTGAAATTCTTATCCTCGTGGACCCAAATTAAAGGAATTAAGTGACTTGTCCAAGGCCCTTCCACATGCAGGTGTGAGCAACAGACCTCTGCCTCTCAAGTCTTACTGATGTAATGTGATAACTCAATTCACTCCATTGGGCTGCTCTGGCTGGTCCATTGGAACTTGGCTTGGTCAGGACATTTGAAATTGCATTCAACTATGTAAGGTACAAGACTACCCAAAGAGTTATAATCTTAAGAAAAATTAATAGTCACTTTAGGAAGGGTTGAGAAATACAAGCATTTCCCCTGTTAGGAGTTAAAGCCTTTGCCTTTTGAATGCTAGGATTCTGATGGAAATAGTGAAAAAACATCGATGTTTTGTGAAGGGAATTCATATAGACAGGATGAAGTTCTAGGCACCTCCTTTCAGTTTTCCTCAATCCCAGATGTTAAGAATGGCTGTAGACAATGCTAAAATGTCCACTGTGCACTGGCATTAACATGTTTCTCAGTCTTTCATTCTACGTAACAATGAACAGAAAGGGTTCTGGGTAAGTGGTTGGTGGCTGAGAACGGGGTATTTGGATGGCTAAGAATATGTAGGTAATTTGGATTTTGATAGTTGTTTTTTCAGGAGGAGGGCTGTGATAGACTGTTACTATGTAGCTGAGGCTGGTCTGGAACTTACCATGTAGCTCAGACTGTCTTTGAGCTTGTGGTGAGTATCCTGCCTCGGTCTCCTGAGTGCTGAGATTACAGGCATGGCTAGTGTATGAGCTGACTTCATGGTGTGGTTAAGGGGCAGGTTGTTATTAGAGATGTCAGAGGATGCCAGAGGCATCTGGGCAGAGTCGAGAGCAGAGGAGTCAAGAGCAGAGGGAGAAAAGAGCAGACTGGACCTGGCCATGAGAGAAGCAGGGGCAGAGGTGAGGGAAAGAGAGAGGGCGAGTGAGAGGGAGCAGAGAGAGGAGGACAAGGCCAGCCTCACGTTGGGCGCCACTTGTTATGTGAACACACAAGAGTCTGTAGAAGGATCTCAGGAATTTATTAAGATATAAAGTGGGGATAATACACTCACGGATACAGAATGAAATAAACACCACCTCTTATCCAGCTGTTGGCCTCCGTTCTGCCCAAGGGGGATGGGAACCAACTGCAAGCTGCTCCATGCTGCCTGACCTGGTCCTCGCTACCCAAGAGAGCTAACGGGCACCAAAGATGGCCATTTGTCCCTCCCACTATGAGGGAAATGGCTCCTTTAGTACATGGTAACTGGCTTCACAAGTTCCTGAGGCATGCTGGAGTTTGTCTAACCGCCAGACTTTGGGGAAGTGGAGTTTCCTTTGGACCTTACAGACCGGTCAGTCTGGTTGTTGAGCTTTTGTAACAAGCACTAAAGTCTTTACAACTTGTAAAGTCACAAGTATCATACTAGGAATGTGAAAATGATACATTTATGAATAGTAATTTGATAATTGGTTTCAAAAGAGTAAATGTTTGGCTGGGTGGCAAATGTATGTAATTTTAGCATTTGGGAGGCTAAGGCCTTGCTAGTATGACCTACTACCTTAGTCACTGTCCTGTTGCTGGGAAGAGACACCATGACCAACGTGACTCTTATTATGCCGGGCGGTGGTGGCATGCCTTTAATCCCAGCACTCGGGAGGCAGAGGCAGGTGGATCTCTCTGAGTTCGAGGCCAGCCTGGTCTACAGAGTGAGATCCAGGACAGGCACTAAAACTACACAGGGAAACCCTGTCTGGAAAAAAAATTCAAAACAAAACAGCAACAACAACAAAAGAAAACATTACAGTTTCAATGGCTTAGTCAATTTTCATCCTGGCTGAAAGCATGGCTGCAGTGAGCACAGTGGCAGGTGGGCATGGTGCTGGAGAAGTAGCTGAGAGCTACAACCTGATCCACAAGTGGAGAGACAGAGAGAGAGAGAGAGAGAGAGAGAGAGAGAGAGAGAGAGAGAGCTCCAGGCCTGACATGGGCTTTTAAATCTCAAAGCCCACCCCGAGTGACACACTTCCTCCAAGTCATTACCTACTCCCACAAGGCCACACCTCCTAATCCTTCTAATCCTTTCAAACAGTTCCACTCCGTGGTGACTAGGCAGTCAAATGTATGCGCCTATGGGGCCATTCTTATTAAAACCACTACACCTACAAAAAACAAAATGGCAATGTGCATTCCAGCAAAGGAAAAATCAAGTTGTATCTATAACAGTGTCCATAGCAACACTGGTTATATAAAAATCTCAAGATAATTAAACACAAGTAAATAGGATGGTCAGTAAATTATGCATATCTACAAAAGTACTGCATGAATAATGATTATATGAATACATTCATACTATATTGCTAAATAAAGATTAAATGCAACTTGTATTACTTTATAATGTCTCTTTGTGTGTGCATGTGTATCTTGGTGGGTTATGATTATCACCAAGTCCTGGGATCAAGAGTGGTTTTACCTCCTTTGTACATTTCTGTATTGCCTGAAAATTCTTTTATTCTCTTTTATATCCACTTCCTACCTAGATTACTCACCCCCTACCACATTTTCCCCACACATCCACATGGACAACTCTGCTAAGGTGTCTCATGCAGACATCATGGTTTGTGTGTATATGTTGCCCCCATGACTTCCTCGTGGACCCTCTGCCACTAGTCTGCCAAGAGGTGAGTTGCTTCACAGTACCGTACATGGACCCAGAAGCCACAGAGCCAAAGGACCATGGACGAACACTCCTGAAACTAAGCCAAAATAAATTCTTCCTCTCTTAGCTTCTTTCTTAGTGAAAAACAAAACAAAACAAAACCTATCATAGTAGGTGTAGAAAATCCAGGGCAATAAGCAAACATTTCTCCCAGGTAGACTGTGAAGTCTTTGACAGATCCTAGGAGGCAAAAATTTCAAAGGACAAGTTATTTTGGAAGTGGAAAGTAGTGAAATGAACTTATCACAGTGTGCCCTCACTATATATGAAAAATGAAATTAATATCATGTAAAATAAAAGAAACATGACATTATAATGCAAACAAAAATTAAGGAAAATTCCCAAAGGGTAGGAAACAGTTGATGGACAGTACAGGAAAATGAACAGACAGAGGAAGTAATGAAATCAATTGGGAAAATCTCAAAGTTTATATATTGAAAGTTCATAATTTTAAACTTAAGAATCTAATAATAACTGCTAATCCCTTTCTTTTTAAAGTTTAATTTAAGGATAAAGTAGAAGTTCAAGTAACTTTATTCAGCCATATTCTTCATAACATAGATGTCAAATAGTAACAATTTAAGTTTCGCTTTCAAACTTTTCTTAAGATAATATCATATACCCAGATGAGAGGTCTAAAAGTCACATATGACTGAACATTGTGAGGAAAAGGTGGTATAGAGTTCCATGTCAAAGCAGATGTTGCCGAAGTGACGTGATGGCAGAGAACACCAGGAAGACCGCTTTCTTTTCCTTCCTGCTCACACAGCAGAGAAGCTGCAGGACGTAGACGTTGGTAGACGATCCCCACTTGCCCTCTAAAAGACTTTTTTGCTGATATCCGGCTTCCAAGGTGGCAAGATGTCTCAGTGGGTAAACGTGCTTACCACATGAGCCGGTGACCTCCATTGACCCCTGAGACACACGTGCTGGAAGAAGAGAACTGGTTCCTGCACGTCCGGTGACCTGCACATGTGCTGTGAATTCCTCACTTCAATAGCACCATCAAGACTACTAACACACAAGAAAGGTTACATTTTAAATGCTATTTCAAGTCCCCATCATACTAGATGTTGGGAAACAACCTCAGCCAATTCGAGGCTCCCAATTATGCTTTCCAAGTCATACTCCAGAAAATTTAAAATGTTGAAATGCTGACACTGGGAATCCTGAAGACTCCAGTTCCTCTGGGGGCAGAGGAAGAACGGCTACATGAGGGTGAAAAGCTGGATCCTAGGGAGGAGATTGGTCATCTCCACAACAAAAACTTTATTTGTCTGCATTGATGTTCCTCTCAGCTGATGACATTCCAGGAACTTTAAGTAAATTAAAGTAATATTTGTCCAGAGAAGCCAGTGAAGGGTGTTATTTTTTGTCTCAAGTATAGTTTCTGCCAAGTCTGTGGTCTACATTCCAGCACATGCAGAACGGAGTTCTTCACAGCCAAACATGGCCATATGTAAATGCATGCACAGATGGGACATTCAATATGGAAGTCTCATTTGGTGCAAATGAAATCATTACAGGATTTCAAAGGAGAGGGGTACATAGGAAGAAAATGTGAGTGTTTTCTGCAAGAAGTCACACCCTGAATGAAGAAAAGCAGAAACACAAGGCTCCAAAGTATAGCTGAACTTGGAAGCTGGCCAGCTCTTAACACCCTTATTATTGTCCATAACCTATTTTTGTAACACACTTTTTGTTTTCTGAGACACGGTTTCTCTGAGTAGCCCTGCCTGTACTGGGATTCATTGTGTAGACCAGGCTGGCCTTGAACTCACAGAGATCCACCTGCCTCTGCCTCCTGAGTGCTGGAATTAAAGGTGTGTGCCACCACAACCAGCTATACACTTTTTCAGATTTCAGGTTTTTCTTTTAAACTCTGTTCCCACTATTCTGTCAGCATTCATTTTTGTAATTTGCTGTGCTCTGTATTTCACTTTTACATCATTTCTAATACTGGAGGAATGCTGTGAAAGACTTTCAGAGTTTTAATTTACTTCCTTTGCAAATTTGACTCAATAAGAGCATGTTATCACAACAATGATGGCTTTGTGTGTAAGCACTGTTTGCATACATAAAAATGTAAAAGCTTAATAAATGAAATAAATGAAGACATGTCCTGTTTTCACACTTGTGGGAGAGGAAATTCCCCAGACCTTGGCTCCATGGAGTTCAGCATATGCAGTGGTGACTCCTCGGCTTGATGAATCCTACTGGGATACCGTAGCTGCCCGAGGTATTTCCCAGGGCCACATAAAAGCAGGGTGCACATAGCCACCAAACATACTGATATGCATATATATTTCATTTTTTGTCCAGTTCCTTTATGAATACTATGAACGTGCTCCTAACAGTTACATCTGTATAGTTATCACAAATACATCTTTGTATTTACACTTGGAAAAAACATAAACTACTATTATTTTATTGTGTAAAGTTGCATCCTGTCATGTTTCTAAGTTTCACAAATAAATCCTCTTCAAAATGTTAATACCTTAAGTATGTCATTTAAATAACTTCAAATTGCTTTTTCCACAATTATTATTTGAGGGTTATGATATTTCTGGGTTTTAGACCTTTGGAATTTTGATCTCTAGATTTCCATGTCTAGGGTTAGGACATTCAGGATGGTATGCTGTGGGATGGTCTTTCTGTACGCTGTGAATATGTGTTGCTACCACTGGTTAATAAAGAAGCTGCTATGGCCTATGGCAAGACAGAATAGAGCCAAGTGGGGAATCCAACTAAAGATACAGGTGGAAGGAAGGCAGAGTGAGGAGAAGCTGAGCGCTGTCGGGGGAGCAAGACGTAATGGAACACAGGTAATGCCACAAAGTCACGTGGCAAAACATAGATTAATAGAAATGGATTGAGTTAAGTTGGAAGAGCTAGTTAATGATAAGCCTGAGGCCTAGGCTAACAGTTTGCGAGTAGTGTAAGCCTCTGTGTGTTTCCTCGGGACCAGCAGGCTGCAGGACACAGGAAAGCTTCTGGCTGCAATGGTATCTCTCCAGAATTATGGCCTAAACTGCCCATTCCACCGAGATGTCACATACACTCCAGAGCGACCACCTGTCCTCATCTGGCTGTGCTACTGCCCACGGAGGTATGTGTTCTAGTTTTGACAGACAGTCCCAAAAGTCCACAGGCTTGGTGACCAATGAGTGGGGCATGGAGAGCTCTACCCCAGCCCGCTCGTAGCATCTGTCTCCTTGTAAATGGCAACTGCACCACTGTGCTCGGGCAGGACACACAGCATTCTACGAGGGCACTGCAGCCCCGCCCCTTGAACTCAACAGGCCGAGCTCCATGCTATATCACTCCTACGCCACTCGATAGCCACAAACTGGAAAAAGCTGGTGTTCATAAACTGGTGAACAGATAATGAAGATGCAGTGTATTTACACAGTGTTACTAAGAAAAATGAAAATTTCAAGTAAATGAATGGAGCTAGACAAAGTCATCCTATGGAATTCAAACCCCAAAAGAAAAATATCATATGTTCCCCCCCCTTATGTAATGTTGTTTTAAGTTTTCTATATGTGTGCTACAATACAATCTGAATAACCACAGAGGTTAGGAACCTAGTAAGGGACCAGAGAGAAGAGAGGCTCTTCTAAGGAAGGGGAAATAGGATACAGTTTTTCTGGATGATAAAGGGGAAACTAGGGGGATTAAACTGGGGGGGGGGAGGTAAAAGAGGGGACATGGGGGGAAAACAAATGCTAAAGGGCATTACTTACTATTATAGAAGCTGCCTAAAATATATGCATATATGAAAGGAATCTATATGGGTCACCATATAATGGAGAGATGCCCTAACTAAATATCTTTGTCACCAAGTAAAACCTCCAGTTCCAGGGATGGATTACACATTGTTGGCCAAAGGCATTCCATGGGACCTCCTAAACACCATAGGCTCTTGCCAAAGCTGTAGCTGCTAAGATCTGAAGGAAAGGCCCCGCTGCTGAAGACAACACTATGTATGTCATTGAACATGGAGAAGCTGAGGTTCTGCCTAACTACATAAGATAATCACCACTATACCTAGCTATGAACCCACCTGTTATACACAGGTGTAAGAGTGCACCAATAGTGTAATACTGGCATACTGGTGCAACAGTGCACAGATTTCATGGGAGTAACTGACCACCGATTGGTTTAGAGCCAACTCCATGAAATGGAGCCATTCCTGACACTGCTAAAGTGACCCAAACCTGAAACTCAGTAGGCCATGGGCCTAGGGAAAAACCTAACACTAGTATTCTGCCAAGGGAACAGAGCAATAAACCAACTCCTAAATGATGTTCTGCTATATTCGCAGTGTCTCACTCAGCCCACATCTGAGAGGCTTCTTCTTGCAGCAGGCAGGAGCTAACACAGAGACCCACGACTGGACAATGTGCAGAGATGGAGAGATTTTGGAACACCCAGTCCTAAATGGGATTTTCTTTTCACCAAAACCCTCCCCTTAAGGAACAGGGATCTGTGCAGAAGAGAAGGCAGAAATGCTGTAAGCCAGAGGTAACGGTTGGTGTTTCCAAGGAACAGTGTCATGACTGAGGCACATGTGGACTCACTTGCAGCAGGCACAAGACCTACACAGGTTCAAGGCAGATGGGGTCCCAGCTGAGACGGGGAAATGGACACAGCCCAGGGTCCCATGCCTAACCAAGAAGCTAATTGTAATTGAGACCTGCTTGCAAAGAGAAAATCAGTTCTCTCCCAGAGTATCACTGAGAATACCAATTACACTCCAGGGCAGGCCCCATGGCCAGGATTAGTCCCAACATAAAAAGAACTCCGTGTTTTGCTTCTTAGACTTTTGTTTTAGCATTTCTGTCTTATTGTTCTTTTGCTTGCTTTTTTACTTTTGTCTTTTGTGGGTTTTTTAAGAGAAAGTGAGGGAAGGGTTGGAGGAGAGAGAGAGAGAGAGAGAGAGAGAGAGAGAGAGAGTTAGGAGGTGAGGCAGTTCTACAAGGAGTTGAGGGAGCAAGGAAAACATGATCAAAATGTATAAAATTTCTTAAATAAAAAGTAAAATTTTCTTTATACACTTTATATTTATATAATTTTTGCTTAAACTTCAACTATTATTAAACAATGTATTTCCATGATGTACTGCCAGCCTGCTAAATGAGTATGCCTCATTTGTTTTCAGTCTCTTCCCTTATCTGTCAATCTGTCCCTCAGTGACCTCTTGTTCCTATTTACTCTGTCTTCTAATGCCCTTTACACTCCATTGTCTAGAGACTATGCAGCTTTGCTACTTGTAAAAACTGGCCATGTCTGTACAGTGTCTTCTTAAGAAGTCCAGACATACCTCTTATAAGAATCTAGAACAAAAACTTTAAATCAGAAAACATTGGTAATAAAATTTGATGGGCATAATGTCGATTTAAAAAAACTCTTAGCCAGGTGGTGGTGGTGCACGCCTTTGATGCCAGTACTCTGGAGGCAGAGGCAGGTAGATCTCTGTGAGTTCAAGGCCAACCTGGTCTACATAGTGAGTCCCAGGACAGCCAGAGCTACACAGAGAAACCCTATCTTGAAAAAACAAAAACAAACTCTTGATAACATCACCCATATCTTTATCACATTTTGATCAGTCACCTATTACTGATGACCAGGTCATATTCATCTTTCTAGGACTGCAGGGTTCAGCTTGACATAGCTACAGCCATCTTGTTATCAATGCCATTTGAGCTTCCAGGTGATCCTGGCACCCACTCCAAACCCTGAAGCATAGTTAGCCAGGTCTGGATAGTCTCCTGCCTGGCGTTTGACACATTCACAGTTTTTGAGAAAGCCCAGGTATGTTCTAGCTGTCCAAGTCCCAGTTTTGTCTAGCCTAATGTATAGTAGCTGTTTAACTAGTATTTACTGAATAAAAGAAAAGTAAGATGTTTGTCTGTTTTCAAATAAAGCATATCAAATACATTCAAATATGCAAATACTTATATATAATATAATATAATATAATATAATATAATATAATATAATATAATATAATATAATATAATATAATATAATATAATATAATATAATATAATATAATATAATATAATATATGTCTGAACCTCAAAGCTGTAAACACAGCTTGGGTTACAGACAAAACTGTGTCTAGAATGGACTTATTAGAGGTCACAGCTAGAAAACAATCCCCTCACACTTTTAGGACAACACAGCTGAAGAGTTCATTTTACATTTACATTTTACATTTCAGACCGAGTTTGTAAATGTGAGCATTGAGCTATAAAAGCCTTACTATTAGGATCTAAAGTTAAAAAAGTGTGGAACCAACCTGACTTCCAGTTCTGGCCTACCAGTTATTTGCTAAGAATCCAGGGACAAATAATTTAGTGTTTTGAAGGATTCTTTCTCACCTAAATTGAAGCTTTGAACTACAGTTTCTAAGTGTCATTTATGGCACCATTCAATTATTTCCCTTACTTAGAATTATATCAGCTAATGGTAAAAAGAATAAAAATATTTTTATAAGCAAAACTCATTAAAATTGGTTGTTTAAAAATTTTGGTAAGTTTTTTTTAAAAATAAAAAATAGTAGTAAAATTATTTGGGCTAAAGGCAATGTTTCTGTTTTGGAGATAAAGCTTGGTGGTACAGAGCCTGCTTGGAAGGCCCAAGGCCCTGGATTAAATCCCCAGGGTAGATGTAAGGGTAAAGTTCTAATTTCTAACTGGTAAAAGGCTTTCATTTTCCAAACTGATCACAACAGAAGCTCACAAAACAAAAGAAACCAAACTACAATAACGCTATTGTGTATGCAGTTCCTAAAGGCCGGCAACCGTCTGCTGTCATAAAGAGGCAACATAATCAACTATAACTCCTTTATTATTAAAATTATTATTTTATGTGCATGAGTATTTTGCCTGCACATATGTCTGTGTACCTCATGCATACATACCTACAGAGACCAAAAGAGGGCACTGGATTCCTAGAACTGAAGTCACCGAGGGTTGTGAGCCACCATGTGGGTGCTGGGAACTGAACCCAGGAAGAACAGCCAGTGCACTAAATATCTCTCCAGCACCCTAATTCCTTTTATTAAATAAAAAATTATAGTTCTAACATGTATGTGCAAATACCAGCTAATGTACATTTTTTTCTAAATCATTTGGAATGAACAAGTATGAGGTTTTTGTTTGTTTCTGTGGTTTTTTGTTTGTTCGTTTGTTTGTTTGGTTGGTTTTTCAAGACAGGTTTCTCTGTGTAGCCCTGGCTGTCCTAGAACTTGCTCTGTAGACTAGGCTGCCCTCAAAGCCAGAGATCTGCCTGCCTCCAGAGTGCTGGGATTAAAGGTGTGTACCACCACCACCCGGTGTTTCTATGGGGTTTTGCTGAAGTGTGTAAGGCTCACTGAGGGATATATTAGGCTAGGGGAAGGTTTTTAAACTGAAACAAAGATGACTCTTCTGAATTATCTGCTTTTATTATGCTAATTAAAATAGAACTCTAGAGCCCTTAGATCTTTGAGTACCCCTCAAACTACACACCCAGCTGATGCACGAGAATTTTAAATGTAATTACACAGTTGGTGAAGAATACCTACTCTGAAAGGCAATTAAACAGAGCTCTGTCATTATACTGTAAGTAGGAAACATAAGCAGGGCATAGTGGTGCACGCCTTTAATCCCAGCACTAGGAAGGCAGAGGCAGGCGGATCTCTGAGTTCAAGGCCTGCTATAGAGCGAGTTCCAGGACAGCCAGGGCTACATAGTGAGACGCTGCCTCAAAAGAAAATAACAAAGAAGGAAACGTGCAGAAAATAGGAATAATCATCACTCTGAATTATGTCTTTTGGAATAGATTCTCTTAAAATTCTGATATTGCCTCCTTCCTTTCATATATAGGAGTTCCTTACACTTTAAACCTTGTTAACATTCAAATTCTGACTGAGGCCTGGCTTTCCCATCTACTGGCTCCCCTTCATAAAGGGTGTTTGCTTTGCCCTGCTGACCACAGCCTAAGGAGAGTCCCAGCTTGACTATGTTGTTGGATGCTGTGCCCCACTCTTCCTTGCCCTAACTTCTTCGCTGGCACCTTTATATCCCCATGGGAGCAAATGTCTTCATTGCAGACACCGGTTAGAATCCACAACTCCATAGGTAAATATGACCCTACGGCCTCAGGCCTTTCAAAGAGTGTTTCCTACTATGCCTGATGAGGATATTTACTAGAAATAGGCTCAGAACAAAGAAGTGATTCTACTGAGGAGTAAATCAAGCCAAAATTTACAACAATGAACAATTCAAGTTCTTTGGTTCTAGAATAGAATTTCCAGAACTCTTTTGTAATTACATTTTACTTACGCTAATAATAATGATTTATATGTTGTGATTACACACCAACTAATAGTGTTGATGAGGAGCAGATATGGGTAGTGAGATATGTCTGAAAGGACCAGAAAGTACAGGAGTGAGGTTTAGGAACAGTATTTTTATATGGATGATACATCTCTTGAAGGTTTGTTCTCAAGTCCTTATGTAATTCAAAGGAATATTCCACTATCTCCTCCTACCTCGCTGCTCAATAGAAGATTTAAAATGTTTTTCAGAAACGTGTGTGTGTGTGTGTGTGTGTGTGTGTGTGTGTGCAAATAGCTACCACTTACTGAACACAAACTATGCATCCATTTTTTGAACTAAAAGCTTTTATGTAATGACTTATTAAGTTCTTAAAACATACCTGTTAGATGGATGCCATTATGCTAACAAGATGAAAAATACAGCCCACTGAGGAACATCTCAAATGAGAAAACTTTTGAAAACATTTAGCTCTCAAAAGAGATTTTTAATTAATCATTTTTTATGTGTATGGGTTTTTTGCCTGCGTGTATATCTGCACACCACATGTGTGCAATACCCGTGGAGGCAGAACAGGTTGTTGGGTCCCTTGGAACTGGAGTTAGAGATGGTTGTGAGCTGCCATGTAAGTGCTGGGAACCAAACGTGGGTCCTCTGCAAGAGTAGCCAGGGCTCTTAACCACCAAGCTGTCTCCAGCCCCACAAAGAGATTTTATTAACAGCTCTAACATATGGCTCATTCAATTAATAAACAAAATCTAACTTGTAAATAGGAATATTTAGGGTGATTATTCATTTTATGAAAAGAACAGCAGTAATTGGTCTCCTCTAAGGGGTTAGTATATATAGCTGGTTTTCTGTTGGAATTACACATACTTAACACAGTAACACTTGTCCAGGAAACTTGTAAAATGATGCATAGCTATAACACTGCCAGCTTGACATTGGTTTTTATTACTTAAGATAAGAATTTAATGTGAGATTTCCCTAACTGACCTGATTTTAAGTATCATTTGTGCCAGGTGATGGTGGCACATGCCTTTAATCCCAGCACTTGGGAGTCAGAAGCAGGCCAGCCTGGTCTACACAGCAAGTTCTAGGACATCCAGGGCTACACAGAAAAACCCTGTCTCTAACCTCCCCCCCAAAAAAAATCATTTGACATGTTGATTTAATCTACAGGATTCCCTAATCCCTCCACTGGAGGGAATCACTAGATCTCAGGTAAGGTCCATGAATTTGTATATTTAATATACTACACATGCTTTTTATGATAATGCAAATTTGAGAAACTTAGTCTACTGATTAAACCTAGGCTTCATTTCATGACCTGCACAGTCTGGCATTGTTACAGTCTAAACCTCTACAGCATTAACATATGTTAAAAAAAATTGATTCACTATTCTCCAAACAGATCCTTTCCTCCTTGGATCTTTGCTTAGACTGTTACCTCTTTCTAGAATATCCATTTCTTATATTTTCCCTCAACAAAGTACCACCCATTTTTTTTTAAGAGTCAAGTTTTAACTTCTCTCTGAAGTCCTCCTTAACTCCATAGCCAAGACTTTGATTACAGTGTGGTCCCTGGACCTTCAGCACAGCGCCTTTAGGGAATTGGTTGGAAATGTAAACCACTTAGGAACACTCCAGACCTAAGTCAGAAACTCTGTGTATGTCGCAGAGCATCCTGTCTACAAACAATCCCTCCAAGTGACTGCAATGCACTGCTCCAATGCACTCTGTATGCTCCCTCTATGGGCACACTGCACCTTATTTTCCTTTATTTTATTGTCCTTTGCAGATACTGCATTGCATGTAAGCTGAAGGTGATGCAACCCCACAACAGTTCAGATGATTGTTAGCATTTTTAGCAACAGAGTATTTTTAAATTAAGATACCCACACTGCTTTTAAAGATATTAATGCTATTGTATACATAATAGGCTACAACATAGTATAAACATAACTTTTATACTCACCAGGAAACCAAAAAATTAATACAACTTGCTTCACTGTGAGATTCACTTTATGCTAGAGGTCTGAGGCATGCCTGCACTTTATTACATCTCTCACTGTCTCTACCAGTGTGTAAACTCTGTAAGAACAGAAACAGTGGCCTCATCCTTTGCAGGACCAAATACAGTGCTTTTCACTTAACAGATCACACGGAAATGAATTGTTATTTCTTTAGTACCAAAGAAGAAGATAAACATGTTTTAGTGTGTCCATTTTTCATTTTAATAGATCTGAAGAATCTTTAAAGATTGTGTATGATGGGTTCAGATACAGAGACACCAATCATAAAGGCAGGCAGACTTCCTTAACAGAAGACAGACTTCTTAGCTTTGTTCTAGGCTTTTGAGGGAGGTATAGTACATATTCCTAATAATGTTTGTTAGTAGTGACAATAATCATTTCACTAACAAGCTCCTCTTCTTTCCTTCTCTGGCCTCTAAATCTTTATGCACAGAGACAAATCACTGTTCTAAAATTTAAGTGGTTTCCACTTAACCTATTATTTATACAGTAAATTAGAAACTAGCCTAAATTCTTACTTCTCAATAAATACGCGTGAGATGAGACTTACGGTAAAAAATAGAAACTATCTTTTGCTATAGTAAAGGCAGAATAACAGTTTTTAGATCTCATGGCTCTGCAAAGTCAGGGAAACATGGCTGGAGAGAGAGAGTGGCGGCTAAGAGTGCCTCCTGTTCTTGCGGAGAACCCGGGCTCAGTCCCCAGCCCCTACATGACTGCTCACAACCACCCACCTGTAACTCCAGTTCCAGGGGTCCGACACATTCCTCTGGCCTCTGTGAGCTCCTGCACTGACAAGGTACACATAAACTCATGTAGGATCATATATAGACACATAAATAAATAAAATACCGTAAAAAAGAAAAGCAAGGTAAATAAAACAATAATTCATACCAATTAATATGTCATTTATTACTGCTCAAAGTGAAATAACATTTTCAAAAGCTACTGGGTTCTTGAAAACCCAGGAGTGAGAACAACAGAACAGAGCACAGGAGACCGTGTGAATGAGGAAGCTGCAGATTTACGGGCAGCATTGTTTTGCTTTCTCAGATACCTTTCTTAAGAAAATAAAAAAAATCTTAGTTTCTATTAAAATTGGTTTAATAACAAATTACTTATAATAACTTAATTATCAGTTTGCTGAAGCAAAACTTTCTTCAAGAAGTTACAAGAGAAATAAAAATGTATCAGTTCATATATTTTGTTGTAAGAAAGTCAAGAAGTGAATCGAATTTGAGAAAAATTCTGAATGATTATCAATTATTTTTAAAAACAAAAAGCATTTGGGAGGATTAGATATGTTTATACTTTGCTCATTAGCAAAATAATTGTTTCTTTTTTCTTTCTTTTCTTTTTTTAGAAAATGCCATTAAATATTCCCAGAAGAGCCTTCCTTTCTTCAGCTGCATCATCAGGATAATACTTACTGGAGGAAAAAGCAAATGAAAAAGTGATTTTTTTTTTTTGTAAACTAGCTTATTTTAAAACACAGAGTAAATAATGTAACATTACAGTGTAGGTAAACTTGAAGATTACTGTGAGGCTAATACAAAAAACATACTTAGTATGAAAACCCTGTCTGTGGGTAGTTTACAAGAGACTGTAAACTGATTATTTCTTTAAATATGTTGGAAGTAATGCTACTTAATAAAAAGCATAAGCAGGTTTCTAAGCTTGGACTCTTAAAGGAAAGAAAAACTGTTGCAGAGTTCCCCTCTTAAAAATGGCCAGCAGCTAGGTAACAAAGAGAGACACATGGATTTCCCTGGGAAGGGGAAATGGATGAGATCTCCTGGGTAAACTTGGGTGGTGGTGGGGGACATGAGGGAATGGGATGGTCCACTTGGGGTAGGACGAAGGAGGAGAGCAATAAAAGAGGTATCTTGATAGAGGGAGCTATTATGGGGTTAGGGAGAAACCTGGTGCCAGAGAAAATCCCAGGAATCCATAAGGATGACCCCAGCTAAGACTTCTAGCAACAGTGGAGAGGGTGCCTGAACTGCCCTTCTCCTGTTATCAGATTGCTGACTACCCTCCATCCAGTAACTGCTGGAAGTAGATGCAGAGATCCACGGCCAAACACTGGGCTGAGCTCCTGGAACCCAGTCAAAGAGAGGAAGGAGTGATCACATGAGCAAGAGGGGTCAAGGTCATGATGGGGAAAACCACAGAGACAGCTGACCTGAGCTAGTGGGAGCCCATGGACTCGGGACTGACAGCCGGGGAGCCTGCATGGGACCGACCTAGGCCCTCTGCATGTGTGTGACAGTTGTGTAGCTTGGTCTGTTTGTGGGGCTCCTAGCAGTGGGATCAGGACCTGTCCCTGGCACACAAGCTGGCTTTTTGGAACCTATCTGCCAAGCAGGGATGCCTTGCCCAGCCTTGACGCAGGGGGAGGAGCTTGGTCCTGCTTCAACATGATATGACATGCTCTGTTGACTCCCATGGGAGGCCTGCTCCTTTCTGAACTGAGGACGAGTGTATGGGGGGAATAGAAAGGAGGTGGAGGTTGGGAATGGGAAGAGAAGAGGTTGGTATGTAAAATAAATAAAAAATTTAATAAAAAAAATAGCCAGCAGTGAAGGCACTGATTAGATTTATTACGACTGTGACATTGAACCTGTTGAACTGTGAAATAGCTGAACTTCTGTAAGTTAGCTGATGTCATTTGTATTTCTCCAATGACATTACAGCTTATACTGTCAATAAAACATACTGCACTCAAATGAGTAAAAGCAGCTTTATCAACTCAGTGTTTTACAGTTAATAGCATTAAACTATAGGTTTTAAAAATTAGTCTATCTGCTCTTCATGGCTCTAAGAATCTCAGTTCTCAGGAGATCTAAAATTGCCATGCTTTAAGTAAGTAAAAGGTGTCTTTGATCTTTAAAACGAACAAAGAAAGGTCTGGAGAAATAGTTCAGTGGTTAAGAACATGCACTACTTTTCCAAAAGACCAGCATTCAATGCCATCACCCACACCAGACAGTTCACAACTGCCTGTAACCCCAGCCCCAGAAGGACCCAACTCCTGCACTCACTTGCAAACACCCCCCCAACACACACACACACACACACACACACACACACACACACACACACACACATCTTTAAAATGAACCAAAAAAGAATGTGAATTTCTTTATAAAAATTTTTGCTCATAAAGCCTTGAAATGTTCTTACCTGAGATCAATTTCCTTTTTAGAGTCACTGTTTCCAATAAAAATATCCACTTCCTTAAAATTGAGGGACTGTTGTGTTTTCTTAGAGTGGGTAAAGCATACCCTCTCAATCACTGGTGAGAGAGTTAGCTGTTTTCTCTCTTGTAAATTTACCTATGTTTTAATGTAAAAAACAGCAACTACTAAAAGTTAAGTATTCAAGCAAAATTTAAAATAAAAACAAAAAGTACATGGCTTACAAGATTTTCGTTTCCAGTTTGTTGAGGTAACTCTGCCACAAGAGATGGACCAAACTTGGACATGGCACAATCTGATGGATAAATATCTGGCTTTTCATGTGATGAAACAAAACTAAAAATTAAAATAAATTATTTATGAAATATGAAAAACAAACTCTTCTACATTAATACTCTATAGAGAATATTAAGCTTATATTTATTACACAAAAGTTGACATTGTTTCCTATACTCTTTGAGAACTTGGTATATTTTCTTTCTTCCTTCTCTTCCTCCTCCTCGTTGTTCTCTTTGAAACAGGGTCTCACTATGTAGCCCTGGCTGTCCTGGAACTCACTATGTAGACCAGGCTGGCCTCAACTCACAGAGGTGTGCTAGGACCACACCTGGCCGTTTTCTTTCCTTAAGAACAAATTCAATTTGCATATTCAACATTAGTAGGAGTCCTATTTTAATAAGTAATCACTCAACAATTTTAGGATTCAATGTTATGCTTAATTTTCTATGACCTAGAAACCTGTAAATCTTTTCTAAACTCCATTGCTTAACCTTGATCCTCCTTTCTGTATTCTGGATTCACATAATTACCATCTTCCTTCATACAACTACGTACTAGACTTCACAACATTTATTAAATTCATAGATTAGAATACATTTATTATTTACTATTATATGCCATATATTAGCTAGAAGTAGATACAAAGTGGTAAACAAGCCAAAAGTGAGGTATTATCTAACACAGAAATAGACCATATGCGAAAATAAAAGTCACAGCTGGAAAAATAGTTTAGTTGATAAAGTGCTTGGATTGTAAGCACTTAGACCTGAGTTTGAGCTCTAGAACCCTGTTAAAAACAGATCAGTGTCATGGTGCATACTTGTAACCGTGTTGGGGAGATGGAGATAGGTGGATTATGGGAGCCAGCCTAGCCTACTTGGAGAGATCCAGACCAGTGAGATATCCTGTCTCAAAAAACAAAACATAAAACAATAAAAATTCAAAAAAGGTGGGTGGTGGTGGTGGTGGTGGTGGTGGTGGTGGTGGTGGTGGTGGTGGAGGTGGTGGTGGTGCACGCCTTTAATCCCAGTACTTGGGAGGCAGAGGCAGGCAGATCCCTGAGTTCAAGGTCAGACTGTCTATAGAACGAGTTCCAGGACAGCCAGGACTACAAATCTGCCTTGAATCCCCTCCCTTCAAAAAACCCCCAAACAAAACAGACCAGAGAGATGGTTCAACATTGAAGCGTGAAGTCCCAAGGACTGGAGTTACAATCCCAGCACCCACAGAACAAGCCAGGTGTCCCTCCACACCTGACTCCAGCTCTGAGCAGGGCAGTTGTAGAAGGCTCACAGGTGCTTGCTGACTCCCAGTCTAGCCAAGAAAACATGAGCCTCAGGCTCAGGGAGAGACGCACTTCAAAGAAATAGATGGAGAGTGATAGAGGAGGATACCCAATGCCCTCTTCTGGCCTGTATGTGCTTAACATATTCCTTCCCTACTTGTGCATATATGCTCACATAGATACACAGAAATAAATAAAAACAAACAAACAAATAGAATTATATTAATAATAAAATGATGTACTGCACCGAGGTATGAGACCCAAGATTGTCCTTTGGCTTCCACAGACACACACATACAATGTGTACAAGCATCTGCACACATACATACATTATATGTGTTTATATAGTTATATGTACAATTATAGGTTCTGAAGCTTGTGAGAAAATTGTCTGAGTAATATCATGGGAAACAGCAGTGTGGAAACATATACCTAATTTTGAAAGATGGTCATCCATGCCTTGCTGAGTGGGCGACAATTAAGATGTCATTTAAAGACTAAAATTGATAGCCATGTAAAGAGCAATGAACAGTGCATACAGTAGGAAAAGTCATATAAGCTGACTGTATCTTTGTAGTTTTGATTAACAAGTATTATGTACATAGAAAAGAACAAAGAGAGTGAAGGGGGCATTAGAGGAAAAGCAAGCAGCCTTGCATCCCAGGTCCTCAGCTCTCATGGGCCTTCTCCCCTGGAGCAACTTCTGATACCGTTTATCACAGGCTTCTTGTGAGCACACATTTTAAACCATTTATCTTCTAAATTATTCCAAAATTATTTGTAGCTTTTTTTTTCTTAATGTGTGGGGCAGAAAACAGTTTTCATGCTGTTTTTTTTCTTCTATTTCTTTTGCTATTTCTATCTGCTTATTTTATCAGACTCAAACTTAGAATCAATAAATGAAAGGGATAAAGGACAACTTTTTAAAGATGTTAGATAGTCTGGGAGATCCAAACCCAGAGCATCTTAGGGAGGATAAGCTCCCAGCTCGTGGAGCAGTCTTGGCAGACTTGTGAGAGACTCGATGGTGTGAGAGCACTGGTCTAAGGCCCAGTGGCAGAAAAACGGAACAGCATGTAAACAAAGCCAACATCTGCAGGTCTCTGGAACCAATGGTCCTGTAGTACTGATGCTCATAATCAGTAAGTGATTATTTATATAAAATACTGAACCCTAAATAAAGGGCTGCCAGCATTTCTTGTCTGTTGGCCAAAATTCCTCTCCTGTCTTGATTTCTAATCAAGTGCAGTATTTCCAAATGCACTTTGCACTTTGACAAAACTTTTGAATTGACCTTTTCTGAGATGATTTTTTTCTTTTCCAAATCTATGGTTCCTGTATTCTCAGATAATATTTCCATATAACTAGCTGCAATGTATTCTTTCCTCACCTCCATTATCATATTCTATTAATTATCAAACTGAATGGAATTTATCGCTGAGATTTTAAAACTCTCATCTTTAAAATTAATTTTTTACATTTACTTTGTGTGTGTGTGTGTGTGTGTGTGTGTGTGTACACACGTAGGCACAGGTATGGAGGTCAAAGGACAAGTTGTCGAAGTTGTCTCTGTCCTTCCAATATTCGGATTTTGAAGGTCAAGCTCAGGTCATCTGGCTTGGTGACAAATACTTACTCAGTCAACCATCTCACAGGAACATCTCTGAGATGTGTGAAAAGTCCAACTCTAATCTCTTTTCCCCATCATCTCTGCCCAGGTTAGGTCTCACCATGTTCTGTCTTTTTTATTGGCCACAATACTTCTGATGGTCCTATCCTCTATGATTCACTCTTCATCTGCTGCTGGAATAATTCTTTTATGATTAAATTGAATGTCTGTATCATCTGTCATGGAGGGGAACCACTGGAGACTCCTAAGCTAACTCTAGCCTATAGAGATCCCTGTTGAACTTTGATGGAGGTGATGTCAAGTACACTAATTTCTTTGAACTAGATGCCAAAAGTTTAAAATTATGAAATGCCACATAAATGTTACATTCCTAACTTTCCTTGGAAAATCACAATGTCTGCCAACACTAAACCTGTATTTCATATAGCAATAACTAGCTGGAGCTTAGTGTGGTTTCCCTTTTTTTTTTTTTTTTTAAGATTTTTATTTATTTATTACGTATACAGTGTTCTGTCTGCAGTCAGAAGAGGGCACCGGATCTCATTACAGATGGTTGTGAGCCACCATGTGGTTGCTGGGAATTGAACTCAGGACCTCTGGAAGAGCAGCTAGTGCTCTTAACTGCTGAGCCATCTCTCCAGCCCATGGTTTCCCTTTATGGGACATTTCACAATTAGTCTTGGTCCCTGAATCCTGATGGCCTTGAGTTTGTGAATCTTGTCCTCTTAGATGTGGTACTGACTGCGGCATTCAAGACCCTTACACTCAGACTCAGCAATTTCATCCTTACTCTGCAGCCACACAAAACAGACCTCAATGATCCTTGTGCATGGCCCGCCCTTTTAAGCCCTATGTCCTTTTGTTTAAAACAATTTAAACCTAGAGAGAACGTCTATTTGCCTCTTTCTCACTTGTTTTAGAATATGAAGTTCCTGGACTCCACCCCAGAGACCGTGACTGCTTAGGTCTGACGTGGGCCAAGAACTCATCGTCTTTAGTAAGCACTGCGGATGGTCTTGATGAAAGTGGTCTGACAGCAGCACTTGGAGAGACCTCTAATGTCAGCAGAGGTTAGGTTGGTTGACGCAATAATGCTTCTCTGACAGCTGGAGAGTTAAACCCAATTTCCAATTACGTTTCAAGAGAATGCAAAGTTCTAAGATTTATAGACCAAAGTTCTGAAGCTTGCCTGTTTGAGATTTCTCTTTGGAATTTGCTGCTTGACTTTTGGAAGGGTAGCTTACTTCCCCTGGGACTTGAACGACAAGTGTCTTCAAATCCTGAGAAGAGAGAACATTTTGAAATGAAATGCTAGTTCACAGTTAATGGAAGTGTGGTACAAGTTTTACAAGGGATCTCTCAAGCTAGGATTAGTTAAGAAAGACGTGGGAGGGCTGCGGAGGTCAGTGGGTGAAATGCTTTCTATGCAGGAATGAGGACCGCATTCAGCTTTCCTAGAACTCAGAAATCGGGACATGAGCTCACAATCCAGTTGGTGAAGCCATAACAAAGAAAAAAAGAAAAGGATGTCCCAGTTTGCTTTTGATTGCTGTGATGAAACATCAAAAGCAACCTGGGGAGGAAAGGGTTTATTTCAACTTACAGCTTATCATCATGAGGACATCCGGGCAGGAACCTGGGGGTGGGGACTGAAGCACAGACCATGGAGGAGTGCTGCTTACTGGGTTGCTGCCTACGACTTATTCGGTTGGCATTTGCCTTCACAGGGATGGTACTGCCCACAGGATGGCCCGCCCACATCAGTCATTGAGAAAACGCCCCCACAGACTTGTCCAAAGACTAATCCGATGGAAGCTTTTTCTCAACTGAGGATCCCTCTTCCTGGATGACTCTAGTCTGTGTAAAGTTGACAAAAACTAACCAACACAATGGCTAATTCTCAATAATCAAAACTGATTTACATAGAGAATATAAGGGCCAAAAGCTAAGAAAATAAAACTATGAAACACATACGTTAGTTTATCAGCCACTGTACTTAAAGGTCTTAAAGTCAATACTATTTACTTATTTTTTAAAATTCAAGTGTATGACCAAATTGAAACTTAATCAGTATTCTCAATGCTCCACATATAATTGTCTTAAATACTCTACACATGGAGAAAAAGGTATTTACTGAAAATGGTTTTCCCAGTGATGACGCTGTGTCTTCACAAGATTAGGTCACCTCAAAGGGTCAGCATACACCAACTTCTAGCTAGCAGGACTCATCAACAATCAAGTTAGAAATTAGCAGTTGTTCAGTGATAGAAGAAATATGCCCAGGGATCCCACATCATAGAGCTCCAGGCCTATTCTGTGCAGGTGATCAAGTTCTGATCTTTCTGAGAAAAGCTTGAGCTCTTTAGGATTCCAAGCCAACAGCATTTGAACTTCTCACTGGTTCTTGTAGTTGTTGCTTTGTATTATGACTGTTTAGACAGTCTGAGGCAGAGGACATCAAGAAGCAACTGTGGAGGAAGATGCTCTGTTGGTTGAGGAACTGGTTTCTTCTGTCTGGCCACATGGGAAGAGTATCACCACTTTTTCCTCTAGTCAAATAACTGCTAAGAGTTTCAACTATCTGTTTAGTAAATCAGAACAAGTTTGTCTGTAACCCAAATATGTAAGTCTATGATTTTGGGTTTATTTATGGGTTAAACACACCTTCTAATAAAGCACTAGCCCTTTTTACTTGTTTGTTGATACCTGAAAAGTGAGCATTTCCACTAGAAATAAAGGTTATTTTCTTGCAAGCAGATGAATACTCTTAAAAAACATAGTACTTTTTTATTTCACAGAGCAGTAGACCCCCTGTGAACTCAGAAGGGAGGCCAGGGTACTCTGTTTTGTGAGGGACAACTTAATAAACATAAGGATTTAAACAGGACCTTTCAGAAGTGACAGGAGGGGTAGAGAGATGACTCAGTGGTCAAGAGCACTGGCTGCTCCTCCAGGAGACCTGGGTTTTAGTTTTGATAAAAATTCTAATCTTACTTAAACAAATACATACAAAAAGACAAAAAAAGCAGTCTCAGGGACCAAAACAAAAATATCCAAAAAATTCCTAATGAATTTATGCAAAAACAGTTTTACCTGATATAGCTGTCTTCTCAGCATCAGATGAAAAACTCATAACTTCTATTAAGCTTTCATCATCAAAGTCATCCCAAACTTCATTTCCCAACTCGAAGTTCACATCCAAAACTTCAGAAGACTTGTTTTCATCTGCAACACTGTGATTTTCAGATGTGTTAGTGTGTCTGTTGAACATCATTGTTTGAGGAGTCTTTTCATTTGAAGTTGTGCAAGAGTTCCATCCAAGAAAATCTGTCACACGTGTACAAGAGTGTAGGCACTTGTTAAACCACATAAGCATTATTTTGAACTGATATATAACACATCTTTCAACTGCCATGCAGAGATCTTGATCCCCAATTTTCAAGAACACATGTTGTCAAGCACTGGTGGATGTTTTCTCCAGACAATTCTATTTACTGGATCACATGACTGAGAGATCCACTAAACTTCATTTTCAATGGATTAATTTTTATCATTTTTACTATTGTGTATATGTGTGTGTGTGTGTGTGTGTGTGTGTGACATGTGCATGAGGGTGCGCACGCCACAGAACATGGGTGGAGGGCAGAATACAACTTGAGGAGTCAGTTTTCTCCTTCCACCTGTACGCGGATCCTGGGGATTGAACTCAGGTCTCTAGACTTGCCACCACAAGCTCCTGTACCCATTGAGCAACCTTGCCAGTCCCATCATTTCAATTGATTTTAATTCCCAGAGTAGACAACTTTGCAGCACCACACTCTACAGTATTTCCTATACAGAAAAATATTAAGAACACCACTAGTAGTAACACACAGTAGATTAAGAAGTTTTAGATTTTCAGCACTGTCATCTTTGTTTTTAACATAATTTATTTGACTGGAATTTATTTATCATAAAATGTTTAGTATCAAATTTATTAGTACTTTAACAGTGTTTGAAGGATTTCTGACACTTTAACAAGAACTTCTCGTAAGGCAGTGAAGTCTTAGTTAATTTCACTTTAAATATCCTGTCCTCTTCCTCATCTGTTCACACCTGCCTCTTCTGTCAGCTGTGCCCACAATTACAGTCACATTATTACACTTTTGTATGTTGACACACACAGTGTGGTATGCACTGAAGACAGAAATAGTATTAAATGCCATGGAAATGCAGTGAAAAGAACAACTGGAGCAAAAGACTCCTTTAAGATTAAAAATGTGTGAAAGAACAGTGGTAGCTCCCTCAGGCTGTGGAGCAGGCACACTATTCTATCCAGGAGAACAGCACAGTAGAGGTGAGGAGCAGTGTGAGCAGAGAGGGCAGGAGCTAGGAGTTTTCAGAATTCAGAGCGCAAAGCAAGAGAAAGAAGGACCCATTGGAACTGCACAGGCAGGCATGTATCAGATCATGCCGAAAGTAATTTGTCACGATAAGTATTTTCTCTTCTTATCAGCACAGATGACTACTGAAGATGCTTCTTCGAGAAGGTCAGGCGCCTGTTTGATCACTTGGGATATTTATGGATCAGAGGATAATGAGACTGAAGCAGGGGAAATGTAAGAAAGTTATCAAAATAAGGAGAGGAAATGAGCATTTAAGCCTAAGTATCAGTTAAAAATCGTAGATGAAGAAACAAATAGAGGAGTGGTGTAGGACACAAAACATTAGGTCTTAGTGCTCAGCTACATGTAGAGTAAGAGGTTAGAATCCTCCTTTCCCTGCCTTTAGCAGCACAGAAGAGTCATGCACTGAGCTGAGGAAAGAGAAGGGATGGAATGCTGCACAAAGACCAGAGCTCAGGTGCAGGAACGGCTAACTTTCTGGCAGCTATACCCAAGAGGGTGGTTATAGGAGTGGGTTGTACTTAGAAAAAGACAGACTTAGCAACCACGGAGAGTTAACTGGTGAGTGAAGATATGGCTTAGGAGGTAATGTGTAGAAGTTTTGCAGTAAAAAGAATAACGAGGGAGGAAGGAGGAGATAGGAACAGTAAGCAGAGGAGGGAATGAGGTGAGGAGGGAGACAGACAGGAAAAGAACAGATGGATTCATGTGGAGCATCAGCAAGAAGAAAAGCCCAACAAGAGTCTGAGAAGTAATCAATAGGATGATTGAACTGGATCCAAAGGAGAGACTTCCCAGAGGAAGGAACAGAAGCGTCAGATCCTCCATAGAAGACTTCACAGAATTGAATACCTTAGTCACTAAATGCCCAAGGAAGAACAGCTTCAAAGTAATGATGAAGAGCCCAAATTTTAATGAGTGAGTAGTAACCAAGATGGAAGAAATAAGTATGAATCTCTCAGTACTTTTTAGTTTGACAAGAAAGTAAGATATAAATATAGAGAAGATCACAGGATGATGATGAGGATGATGAGGATGATGATGATCTTTCTGGCTTGCTGAACTTTCTATCAGTAGAAGCACTCTTCTTTTCCTTTGGGGAAAACATGCCTCTGTCATTTAGATAATCCTGATGAGGCCATTGGCCATGATACTCTGCTTTCTTGGGGCCAAAGGGACAGAATGACCATCCCCAGCAATAGAGATTTATCCAGGATAAATACATTACTCAAAATAGACTAGTTCAAATGAATTCACATCTGTACAACTACAAGTGAAAACTACCTTTCTCTAGTGAGATTATTAAACTGGAAAGATGAAAATTTGGGAGGGCTTGCCATGTGAGAAAGCCTATTTAACAAGTGGAGCAAATTAACAATAAACATAGCTAAAAGACTGAGAGAAAGCCAGAGATATAAGATCATCTGAGTGCCTGGAGCTAGCAAGATTAAAGCTAGATGCCTACTTGGACTTCCAGTTTATAGGAAGATAACCAGTTACCTCTTTTGTGCATAAGTCCCTTTCAAATCACTTATTATCACAAGAGGTCAAGATTAGCTAGATGGAAACTTGTAGCAGCTGAAGAAAGAAAAGACTTAAGCATATTTATATGCTAAAAAGAAAAAGACAATAGAAAGCAGATAGTGTGGGGTGCACACCTGTAATTCAGCATTGGGAGGCAGAGGCAAATTAGAAGGTAGTATGGCCATCATAGTGAGTTCAATGCCAGACAGAGGTCTATGGAGAGACCTTATCTCCAAAAATAAACCAAAACCAAAAAGTAGACAATGAAAATATTGAATAGAGGAGCGAATAACTGGCCTTCTAAATTTCCAGAGAAAGCAAGATTAGAAAGAATTCACATTAAGCCTTGAATAGAAGAAAAAAATAATTCTTTTAAGACAATAGAGGGTTAATGATAGATGCAAAGTCAAAGAAATACATCAGTTGGGTGAGCTGGGATGAGATAGCAGAAAGTTGAAAGAGTTCATACACTATAAGTTCAACACTCAATTTTCTACTGATAACTAAAAGTCAATTTCATTTTCTAGAAATGGCATTGGACTGGGAATCAGGAGATATGGAATCTATTTCTGGCCTGCCATTAATTAGGTATGTGATTTTGGGCGAGTCATTTAATCTCTTAGAATCTTGGCTTCCTTTACTGTAAAATGAGAAACTGCACAAAGGTCCCTTCCAAATTAAATTTTATGATTCAAAATGCTTTCTCATATAATTTCTAATACTTTTTTCTTTTTCTCTTCGTGAAACTGGAATACAGATAATAAAATTGCCATGTTTTTCTTACAAGTCTCAACACTTAAAATGTTTTGATGGCCGGGCGGTGGTGGCGCACGCCTTTAATCCCAGCACTCGGGAGGCAGAGCCAGGCGGATCTCCGTGAGTTCGAGGCCAGCCTGGGCTACCAAGTGAGCTCCAGGAAAGGCGCAAAGCTACGCAGAGAAACCCTGTCTCGAAAAACCAAAAAAAAAAAAAAAAAAAAAAAAAAAAAAAAAAAAATGTTTTGACAATAAAGACTAATGTGTGGAAACTATAATAAACATACTTAACTGCCATCCCTGAGAACAGCAAATATTACTTTATGAGCTTTATAAGCACTATCTCATTTAATACTAAAATGTCTGAAATAATCAGGTAGGAGAGTTGAGGTAAAGTCTGTAAGTATACTATGAGGGTGACAGTGAATGGCAGAGTTAGAATATGGACCTCCAAAGACCGTTTTAGATCCTGTCAGCTTCACTACTACATAGACGGTCCTTCCTGACAAAGAAAGAGACAGAGGGAGCCTGAGAGCGGGAGGAAGACCAGGTGGCTCATTCAGTCAAACGAGAACTTTGGGTTAAAGTAGCTAGATGAGGCTTTTACACCACACTATAAATTAGAGTTTGGGTAATGAGTAGAAAAAATGGGAAACAACAAACATACAAGAAGCAATCTGGGGGAAGTGTAAGCCGTGCATCGGAGGAGTAGAGACTAGTGCAGCAGCATAAGAACAACAAGTCAGAGGGCTGTGGGCTTAAAAAAGATAAAATAAAAAGATCAAAACATCAGCTGCCTGTTTTATAATGATTAGTTTTGATAAATTTTCTGATTGTCCAAGTGAGATTTGGAAACGTCCCTGATCTCATCTCGGGCCTAATGGATGTCATGATGTCATAAGAGTTAGCAGATCTTCTTAATTATATATCTAGTTATTTATCTAGTTATTTATTTTGAAATGTTGTGATCGAGCCTAGGATGTCATGAGTGCTAGTCAAGCACTGTACCACTAAGCTGCATACACAGCTACTAGCGTCTTAAATTGTGACCAAAGGAAACATGAAGTAACATAATGAAGTCAATGCCAAATGTGAAAGTGTTTTCAGGAGACTCCAAAGCTCATCATTTCACTTACATTTACATACAGCCACTTGAACAAATGACTCACAGGTTAGGGCTATTTCTCATATTTCAATATAACGTGCTATTAATAGAATGAAGTAGGGAAATAACTAATAATATAGGTATTCAAAAATAGTGCTGAAGAATTCATATGTATTACTTCATTTTTAATGGCAAGACACAGATAAAAGCAAATCTAGATTACAAAATTTCTATGCCTTTCACAGTTTATCATCTCATTGTATCTAGAAATTGTAAGAATCATAGATTTAAGAATGGAAGAAATACTAGTAATCAGCCATTTTGATACTTTCATTTTATTTATTTATTTATTTATTTATTCATTCATTCATTCATTCATTTATACTTTGTTTTTGCTTTGTTTTGAGACAGGGTTTCTTTGTGTAGCCCTGGCTGTCCTTGACCTCACTGTGTAGACCAGACTGCCCTTGAACTTAAGAGATCCACCTCCCTTTGCCCACTGAGTGCGGGGAATAAAGGCATACACCACCACTTCCTGGCATAATACTTTATTTTAATATTTTTTACATTTATTTGTTTGTGCGTGCATGTGTGTGTGTGTGTGTGTGTGTGCGTGCGCGCGCGCGCGCGCGTGCACGCGCACACGCGAGAGTGTGTGTGATTGTACACATGCCATAGTGTGTACGTGGAGATCAAAGGACAACATGCAGGAGTGAAATCTCCCCTTCCACCAAGTGAGCTCTGGAGAACAGGTCCTCAGGAGCAAGCACTCTGACCCACCCAGCCATCTCACGGGCTCCTAATACTCTCCTTTTAAAGATGAAACGAAGACCCCAAAAGGTTAAATAATTTCCCCAAGGTCACACAACTATTTTATGAAACTGGACTAATTTTAAAGTCATTATTTAAATTTCTAAAAAGATATAAAAGTAACAAGTCATCATTTTAATACTTTGTTCACACGAAGATTTCTAATTCTCCTAGTTCTTCCTCATATTGTTGTTTAATAAAATAGTCAACACTTTGTAGGAAAGATACTTAAAAAAAAAACTCTGACACATAAGACAATTTTAAATAACCTAAGGATCTGAAATTGGCTCAAAAATCCAAGAGAAAACTGTTTTCAGTTGATATTTATAATCTTTTTAGATGCTGGGTTTTCACTTAAATGACTTGTTAACCTTAGTGATATCAAACTCCCTCGCCAGTCAATAGCAACAGCAATTTACCTTTGTCATGATACTCAGATGGTTCCTGTTGAACTTTTCCATAGATTTCACTCTGACTCCACTGTTCCAATACTGGTAATTCAGGGATGTTTAAATATTCTGACCTTTATGAAGGTAACAAAACCATAAAAAAGAAGTATAATGAATTTCGCCTTGGAAACTACTTATTCGTATAAATAAAAAAGCATAGTTTATTCACTGGAACATTCTGTGACAAATTTATTACCTGGGATAGTAAAGGGCAAAGACAAATGTTGAATGGAAGAGGCCAATATGTAGTCAACTTTACACGCCCCAGCAGATACCTGCCATCATTACAGTCTTTAAAAATCGACTGATAAGGCTGCTCTCAGCTAGATAACAGAAGTCAAGATCTCTAGAAGTAGTGGTGGGATCTAGACTTCTGATAGGTCGGCTCTTATTCTATATTGGTTGGTAAATAAACAGAATGTCATCTCGGTAGATAGGATTCTATCCCTCCTCCTATCTGAGAGACACTGACAGTTTGTGTGGGCTGGAGGGAGGGGTACCACTTTCTTCAGCGAGGTAGCCACTGGTAAGTTGCCCATGCTCCAGTAAATAATCTCCATCAATGCTTATGCAAAGGGTTCTAATCACACTCAGTGGATCACATACAGAACAGACAAGACAGTCGGAGTGTGTGCCAGAAAGAAGTGTTTCAGTGGGAAAAGGGAAGTGGGTAAGAGAAAGAAATAGGGAGTGAAGATACTAAAATTCATTATATGCAATATTAAACTGCCAAAGAATAAAAAATTAGTTTAAAATGCAGAAAAGAATATCCTGAATAGGATAAGCTGAATAGGAAATTATATATGCAATATTCTCTTCTCTGAATCATGATATAAGAAAAGAACGATGAATTATCATCTGAGGTCTTCTGCTTATTAACTGGGAATATGAGGTTTGCTTTTTTATTAATAAAATGAGTTAAACATCATGTATTGAGATATACAATTACAATTGCAGCACCTGAGAGGTTACAACAATAGGATTATGAGTTTGAGATCATTCTAGACTATATAATTAATTCAAAGCCAGCCTGGGCTACATACCAAGATGTTTCAAAATACCAACCAGTAAATAAATGTTATAAAATAGCATAAGGTAAAATAATTTTATGAGCTATGTTGTTATGAAGGTCAAAAGGTATACTGTACAAGCACAATTTCAAGTTATAAAGTATTTTCAAGCCTAAGGCATTATTAGCATGAAGGGAGCACCTGCAGTGAAAATCAGACAGGAAAGACACCAACACAGGCTTCCTTGTAAAGCACAGTGTGTCCTGTCTCTCAGAAGCAGAGAACCAGGGGAGGACATAAGGGATGGGTAGTTTCTGAGAAGAGGAGATGCACGGAATGGTAACATATAAGATACTGAAACCCTTATGATAGTGTTGCTATATAAGGAAACTAAATGATTCCTGTGATGGTCATTGAGCAGTCAGTGACTAACTTCCCTTGAATAAGTGGCTATCCGGAGGAGCAACATTTAAATGAATACTTTACCTTAGATATTCACATTGTATTTGTACCTTGATATGCTGGACAGGGAAGGCCTTGGAGTAAAACCAAACTCTTTCAGGTCCACATTTTGAGATTTGTTCATCTGTATCTGTTAATAAAAAAATGCCATCCAAGTTCAACTACCACTTTTACAAATAAACCAAATAGTAAAGTTACTGCTGGTAAATAAAGCCAGAAATCAATGAATTAGGAAAATGTTAGGCTAGTTCTCAACTCAAATATTTTTCTGAGACCCTTCTGAGATATAAACAGCTTTTATTTTGCTTTTTGTTTTTTTGTTTTAAATTGGCCTTCTCCTCTTGTTCTATATGTGATGTTTTCAGAAAAAAAATATCTTTTGACTTTCATGGCTTAAATTATCATCCTTCTGTGGATGACTCTCAAGTCTGTATTTCTATTTCACTTCCCCTTCTGATTTCCAGTTATAGCCAACTGCCTCTAGGAAATCTTTATGTGGATATCTTATTTTTTTGTGTGTGTGGTGGTGGTTTTGGGAAATTGAACTCAGAATTCAAATGAGAATCCCCACACACACACCGCCATGGGCTCATGTATGTGAACATATGTGAACACCTGGTCTCTAGCTGGTGGCGCTCTTTGGGAAGGTTTATGAAGTGTGGCATTGCTGGAGAACAGGTCGCTAGAGGTACACTTTGAGAGTTTAACGAATTCCACCATTTCAAGTTGCTCTCTCTGTTTCACGCTTGCAGCTCAAGATGAGAGCCCCGAGCTTCTGCTCTGGCCACCACGCCTCCTGCTTGCTGCCACGCCTCCCACCATGATAGATCTGACCCTCTGGAACCACAAACCCAAATAAACTTGTTGTGAGTTGCCTTGGTCATGTTTCATCACATCGAGAGAAAAGTCACTAGTACACACTCTCTAGGCTTGCACTGAACCATTGAGCACTTTACTATTCCAGCCCTACATCCAGCATTTCTCAAGTAGACTCTACTCTGTCTTTATCCCCAAACTTGATTTCCCTTTACTCTCACTGCCCTAGAAGGGCCCAACTTCTCTCCCAGTTCACCAAGCCAGAAAGCTGGACATTGGTTTTGCCCACTACTTCTCCCACCTCACCCCTCACAACCAATGAAGTACCTCTGAAAAAAGTCCAGTCACTGACCTAGATTGCCATCAGTTTGGTCAATTACACAACCTAATGACTTTCCATGTTCCTATTTTTTAATCTTCTAATTCCCTTTTTGTCATTGCAGCCAGAATGTCCTTTATAAAACCCAACTCTGATCAGTCCATTAATTAAAGCACTTTAGTATTTCGAAATAGTTTGATAAAATATAACTCTCTAAAAATAACAAAATGATCTGCATGATCTAATTCCTATTCACTTCTTCAGCCTCATTGCTCTCTATTTACAATTAATCTCCAGACATACTGTGCTACTTCAGCTACTTGGAAGATCTCTTGACCACCACCAAATACTCCAGAACTTCAAAATTTCATCTATCAGTCTCCATCATTATTATGGTGCCCATTCTATATACTTGGATTATCCTTTCAGTCTCAGCCACATCTATTAGGATCCTTTCCTGGCTCATCAAATATGTATTGAGTACACTTTCTATCTAAAACCAAGTGTCTTACACTCCTGTCACAGAACCACTCATCACATTATACTGAAAAGGCCTATTAGCTTATTTGTATTCTCTATTCAACTATCAATTCAATGAGGATTGAGACTAAATTTGTCTTATCACTATAAATGTGGCATACTGGCATAGCCTTGATTCTTTAAAAGATGGAAAGAAACAAGAATATAAAAAGAAAAGTAGGAATGAAGGAAGGGAAAGAGGAAAGAAGGGAGGAAGGGAAAACTTAAATCATTTTCATTGTTTTTGTTTTGTTTTTCATTTTTTTGAGACAAGGTTTCTCTGTGTAGCCCTGGCTGTCCAGAACTCACTCTGTAGACCAGGCTGGCCTCACACTCAAGAGATCTACCTGCCTCTGCTTCCTGAGTCCTGGGATTAAAGACATGTGTCACTGCTGTGGGATGTTCTGTATGGCAAATGTGTTGCTCTGATTGGTCAATAAATAAAATACTGATTGGCCCATGGCTAGGCAGGAAGTATAGGCGGGACTAACAGAGAGGAGAATTGAGAGAACAGGAAGGCAGAAGGAGTCACTGCCAGCCACTGCCAGGACAAGCAGCATGAATAGATGCCGGTAAGCTAAGAGCCCCGTGGCAAGGTATAGATTTATGGAAATGGATTAATTTAAGCTATAAGGACAGTTAGCAAGAAGCCTGCCACGGCCATACAGTTTGTAAGCAATATAAGTTTCTGTGTTTACTTGGTTGGGTCTGAGCGGCTGTGGGACTGGCGGGTGACAGAGATTTGTCCTGACTGTGGGCAAGGCAGGAAAACTCTAGCTACATGCCACCACCACCCTGGCCACAAAATTATATTCTCAGAAGACAAGGGTGATCACGTTATATCTCACGGTTCTCTTTTATATTAGGGTTTCCTAATATTCCCTTTGTTTAGCCTCCCTGCACTCTGAGTGTAGAAAAGCCTACAAAAGACTTTTCTAGGATGTGATGACTTAGGCTTAAGGAAAGTCTACTTGTGGCTATCCCACCAAGCAACAGACACTCATTTCTTCATCACTTGGAAGGAAAGCTCTTGTTCATTCACACACTGAGGTGCAAGAATCCAAATTAACTTCAGAATTTCCAACCCAGTCCAATATAAAGCCAAGACATAGGGCAAGACTATTTAGTTTTAACTATTGCTGAACTAAGTCAAGCTCAGACTCTTCTCTTTTTCTAGTTCTCTGGCTTAAACACACACTAGCATAAGGTGAGGAAAGGGCTGGACAGTTATGTTCCAAAATAGATGGAGAGGTTGATTATAAATAATGATCATATTCCTAGTCAAGCCCATAAATAACTGTAAAGAATACTGTAGATCTCTACCTCCTTAGTGATGCAGGGGACAAGTGACATTTACATTCATTTAGTTGCAGAACAAAGGATAAATGCTATTAAAACTAACCTTGAGTCGTTTAACTGGAGGAAGAGAAGAAACAGCATTTCTGCTTTTTAAGTCAGACAAATATGAAGACATTGCTGACTCTTTAACTTCTGGCTTTTGTGGAACTCCAATTTTACCTATTAAAAGAAATTGTAGATTCTCCTCTTGTTTTTGTTTTTTAAGGCAGAATCTTGTTATGTAGCCCAACCTGGCCTTCAACTCACAATCTTCCTGCCTCAGCCTCCCAAGTACTTGACAATAGATTTGACCAACATGGCCAGTGAAATTTTAGAATTTTTTGTATTACATTTTTGGTAGTACTAAAAAACAAAAAATTAAATGTCTTTGAAATGTCAAATCTAACGTTTACTTTTTTTCATGTTGTTCTCCCCTACCACAAAGGAAAACTATTTGAAGGGTTTTAATTTGAATGATATAAATATTTACTCAAGATATTTCTTTTTTAAATTACTTTTTATCCTTAGTTATATGTGTGTATATGTGTGCACATGAGTGCAGGTGCTCTTGGAGGCCAGAAGAGAGTGCTAGAGCCGCTGGAAGTGGAGTTGTAGACAACTGTGGGTGATGGGAACTGAACTCAGGCCCTCTGCAAAAGCAGTCCATGACCACTGAGCTATCTCTTCAGCCATATTCACCAAAGACATTTCAGTTTTGAAATAATCTCAACAGAACTCACAGCAGTCATGTCCACACATGTGTTTATTTTTACAATGATGATTGCATTCTCGGTTCCCAGGTTTTTTGCAGGTAGTCATCCCTAAATTAGTATGAGAAAGAAATACATTTGTTATTACCTCCACTATTATAATTTTAGTACAAATACTTTCAATCCACTTTCTTTTTCCCCTAGGTAGTAGCAACAATATGACTTTCATACCTCCTCAAATATTAACCTATACAGCAAATAAAAAGGTATTTCTAACAGCACTCCCTGTCCCACTGTTAGCTCCATCAGCTTTGCCTGTGACATCCTGTAAGCTGCTTTCAGTTTCTCGAAGTACAACCAAATACAGCAGAACACCAGCAACAAAGTTTATCCTTATGGAAGTAAGAATGAAGGTGGGGATTTAAAACTTTGTTCCATACTCAAGACTGAGCATTTGGAAACAAGCAAATATCATATCATTGTGATGATATCTTGACTAGTTAGTAGATAGGACATCATAAATATTTAGTAAGTTATAAATAAATTCTTTAGGGACATAAAATTTACTATAAGAATTCAAAGAAAGAAAAGAATGCTTCCAGGTTAGTGTCTCTAAACTATAACAAATGTATCCAAATATATAATTTATTAATATATATTATATATGTATATCATATCCACCTATATGTGGGTTTTCTGGGTTTTTTTTCTTGTTTTGTTTTTTGTTTGTTAACAGTACTAGGGGTTGAGTCTAGGGCTCTGTGTGTGATAAATAAGCACTCTACCACTGAGATGTATATGTCCCCAGCCTGCTTTTCTATATTTTGTTTTGAGGAAGCATCTTACTAAATTGCCTATGCTGGCCTTGAACTCATGAGCCTCCTGCCTCAGTTCCCCAAACAGAATTACCAGCCTGCCACATTTACTATGCTTTACATACATTTTTCTTGATCTTAGTTCTGGCTAGTAACATTGAGGAGGGGAGAATATTATAATTGTCCTTATAGGATAGACAGGATCTGGGCATAGGAAGGGGACAAGGAGAAGATATTCCAGATAGAGGTCATGATACTCAAGAGCAACAAACCAGATTATGGGAACTAACACCTGCCTGCTTTTGCTGGAACACAAATTTTAAGCAACCTGGAAATACTGAACAGCTTTGAAGACCTTTACAACCATCCTTGGCATTTTTATTTTCAGTGTCATTGTTCAATCAATCTTTTTCAAGTTAGGGCACAACTAGATGCTTATATCTGTAGCAACCTTGGATAAATGGATGAGGCTTTTCTCTAGAAAGGCAGGTGTCCGGTCTCTTTGAGGACTGAGGTGGTCAGTATGCTGGGCACTGCTATGGTTTGGATGTAAAAGGTCTCCCAAAGGCTCAGGGGTTGGTCCCTGATTGTTGATCACAACCACTGCAATGTGACTGATACCTACAGGCTCTCGCCTTCCTCCGTGGACTATTCCATCCATGGTTTTATAGTCTAACACCATTATTGCAGGTATTAGGAAGTGGGGTCTGTCTCTATAAGCTTGCCCGAGCAATGGCTTTGTAAGACCTGTCCATCCCTGGATCCTACTTGTTTCTTCCTGCTTCTAGATCCTTCAGGTGAGCAGCTCTGTCCTACTACACCCTTACTCCATGGTGAGCTACCTCACTACAGGCACAGAATTATTGCAGCAGCCAGCATGGACTAAAACTACTGAGCTGAAATAAATCCTTCCTCTGTTATGTTGTCTCGGGTGTCACAGCAATGAAATCTGCCTGGCAGTATAATAGTCACGTGTCTGGTGCTGGGACAAACATCTGACAGCTACAGAGACAGACAGCTCAGTGGTTAAAAGCACGTACTGCTTTTGCAAAGACCCAAGTTCAGTTCACAGAAGCCACACGGAGTGGCTCATAACTGCCTCTAATTCTGGCTCCAAGGAGATTCAACACCTCCAGCCTCTGTGGGCCCTGCATTCACGTGCACATACCCAAACACAATGACATACACTTTTCTGAAACCAGAAATGTGTTTCCTAGGTGAAGATAAACCCAGTCAAGTTCACAGTGAAGAATAACCATCTCACACAGTTGCTGATAAAGTAATAATAATAATAATAATAATAATAATAATAATAAATCTGTGGCATCTGAAAGTAGAAAGTTACACCACAGTGTTCCCAACTAAGCCTGACTTTTAAAATACAAACAACACTAAGATAAAGCCATTGTTGACCACAGTGGAAGACATATAAGACCTTCTGTGTAATTATTTCTGAAACTATAGATAAGAATGCTCGAGAACCACAACTATAATGGAACATCCCCATCTTCTGGCTAATACAGATGACTACTAACCTTAAAAATCTACTTTAAAAATAAAAGTGTTAAGACGGGGTGTGGTGGCCCACACCTTTACTCCCAGCACCTGGGAGGCAGAAGCAGGCACCTCTGACTTCGAGGTCAGCCTGGTCTACAAAGTGAGTTCTAGGACATCCAGGGTTAAACATGAAACCCTGTTTTGAAAAACAAAACAGTGTGTGTGTGTGTGTGTGTGTGTGTGTGTGTGTGTGTGTGTGTGTGTACACAACTTGCCTGCGCTGCTTCTTTCCTGCCATGTGGACCCCAGGGACCACACTCCGCTCTCTGGCTGGCAGCAAGAGCTCTCACCACTGAGCCGTCCTGCCTGTCTTCACGGTCTTTTGAAATGCTGCAATGACGCCTCATTAGCAGATTTTCTTTCATCCATCCTAACAGGAAGTGCTCTTTTCTGATGGGCAGATTTATACCTCATGGTAGGTCTCAAAACTTTTCTCCACTTTTCCCTCTGATTTTGTTTTGTTTTCTCTTTTTTAGAACACTTACTCAACTCTAGGCTCCTGGGTTGTCTCTGTCCGTTTCCTTGGTCTCTGTTTTGCTTTCACATAGCTTGTACTTTGTCTCCCACGTGTGCATCTAATCACAGATTTGACTTCTATGTGCCTATTCTTGTTCTTTTCGGTTATGGCCTATTATTACATTTTATAGTAGCAATATGTTGCTTAATTTCTAGGAGGTTGCTGTTTTAATATTTTATTACGTTCTGGGATTATCCCATTGCTCTTTTGCCCACTTTTGTTTACTTTGGGATTTTTACCTGTTCCACATTTTCCTCCACTATCTGATCATCCTTAGCTGTCTTCTACTGTACATCCACTGTGCATGTGAGGACCTAACTCACAGCAGATGCAGAGTACATAATAAGTACTGTGAGCTTAATACACAGAAAATGGGGGAGATTCTGGTCTCTGTTGCCAACTCCCAGACCTTGTCTCTTGACCATCCCACCTCCTGAATCATATTAGCAGTGTTGATTCTCCCCCAAAAGGTTCACTTACTTCACTTAAAGATGCGATGACTAGGAGGAAAGGCCGTGTAAATGGTTTTTGGTCATAAAGCCTCTTAATCAGTCTTTTGAAAGCTGCACTTTGAAACAGTGCCACAAGATGGTGCACCAGGACAGTGTATGCTCCTGCAGCCCCCCCCTCAGCAGAAATTAACAGAGGTCTAGAAGCCTGACAGGAATCCTGCGAGCTCCCCAGTATTTCAAGGTAGGTTTACAAAGGTCTTGCCAGGAGTGAAGTAATTTTGTAGATATCTGTTAAGCCCTGTTGACTGGTAATATGATTCTTTTTTTTTTTTTTTTAAGTTCCTTTGCTGTGTTTTAGTTTGAAAGGCCTCTCTGGATATGAGAGTGAGTTAGGGAAGTCTCCTACTATCACTGTGTCAGGACCTACGTGACCTTTGATGTTGTTACTGTTTGTTTCAAGAAACTGTGGGCCCCAAGACCCAGTCCATAAACATGTGTAATGGTTATATCCTCTTGATGAATGGTTCCCTTTATTAACATGTGGTTAAAATGTTTCTGAGTGGTTTTGGTTTGAAGTCTACTTATCAGTATGGGAATCACTAATCCAGCCTGTCTATGGCTTCTACTTGCTTGGTAAGTTTATTTCTAACCTTTGACTCTATAAATTTTTAGTTGTCTTTTCTAGTTCTGTGAGTCTCCCCTTCTTTTCTGTTTTCTAATGTGACTGTTCCTCACTGGGTTGTCTTCCCTTGGATTTATGTTCAGGAGAACACTTGATGAAGTAATAATTGTGATGGTTATTGCCAGCAGTCCTGGTGTCGCTTAGCTCTGTCCATTGGGATACAGCAACAAGTTCCACTACAGGCTTCCTGTGATTCAAATAGCTACCCCTATTGTGGCACAGTATAAGAACTGCTGAAATGACTAGAGGCAAGCCAAAAGGGTTCAGGGGACAACATGGTACACCTAAGTAATATCAAGAGAGTATATTCCTTATATGGCTATGAAACAGTAATTTGAACACTGACTCAGTAATGGATGGCATTCATTTTTATGTATAAAATATAGCCTTAAAAACTTTGCCATTTACAAGCTTACAATGAAACATTTACATTGGAATGGTGTGCTAGTTGGTATTTGTTTCAGATTATAAAAAGAGAAAAGTGAAACAAGGTATTGGGTACACAGTAAAAGCTATGAGTTGATTCTTATTTAAGGTGGCTAGTGAGTATCTAGGAATTCTTTACACACTTCTGTGTATGTTTAAAATTAATCACAATAAAAAGTTAGATCCACTTTCACTCTGGTCTGCTTCATCAAGAATGTGGATTCCCACACATCACCATCTCCCCAGAGGATGGTCCTAAAAGTGAAGTGCATATGAAAAGGGATAATGAATGTAAAAACCAATCAAATCATTTGTTGCCCAACTAATATACCAACTTAAAAATATTAAGATCAGAGATAATTCCTACTATATATTATTAGTATAATATGTTATTATTAAATGAAACCTAAATATTTAATTCCAGAGACCAACAATTTGAGTGAAGTCATCCTGTAGTAACGCTCCTCCTAGGCCACATTGACTTTTTATAGAAAGCAGAAATTAATAGTGCTATTACCTTTACTGGATCCTGCTATAGTAGCTCTGTCTGAGAGTTTAGAATGAGAAATATCTGTTTCTAGTCTTCCTTGCATAACTGTTTGGTTTACAAACCTTCTGGGTCCTAAGTAAAAGACTGTAAATTTCTGCTGAATATCAAGACCAACTGGAAAGAGAAAAATATGTATGCAAATTCTTATTAAAATCATATTCAGTCTTTACATGAGGCTATTTATTTCATTTTATATATCTTATTATAGCACTAGAGCTAAGAAGTATGGGAAATTCAAATATTTTTGAAAAGATTAAAATAATGACAAATGAAAATGTGTTTATCTTAATATTTTTTAATTCTATAATCAAAATTTAACTATCTTAGAAAACAGAAGTCTATTAGTGAACAAACAAAATTGAATTATGTTATTTATATATATGAAATTTTCCTTAATGTTTACTCGTATACGTATATTATCTTTATTATTTTTCTGTACCAGCTAGCATAAAGGAAATAATTTTTAAATGCTGTCACATTTTTGTATTGATATCTTCATTACTTCGACTAACTTACCATAATCAGAACTAATTAGATTTATGCTAAGATCTTCAGATGTAAGAGCTCTCTTCACATCAATTTTTTTAGCCCAATTTCCACTTTTTAACAAAACAGAATCCCTGAAAAACAGTAATGTATAATTTAACATGATCCAAACCCTAAATGAACTAATATATTGATTTCAAGGATGAGTTTTTCTTAAGATGGGTCTTCAATAGTAGTAAACAATACTGAAAACTACTTTCACCAGATTGTGAGGAGAAAGAATGAAGTGTGCATGGAGATTTTCTGTTTGTTGTTTGCCCCTCAAACCTAGTACGTAACCACGAATACCCTGGAACTACTGGTCCTCTTGCCGTCACCTGATTGAGGCGCTGAGATTATGGCATATGCTACCACCCATGACATGGAGCTAGTTATTTTAGCAGTAGTTGATCCCAAGCTGCACTGGTTCACTTGAAGTCAAACAGAAATATACAGTTATTATTAATAAGACATGAGTTGTTTCTGAGTCAATACCACTTTAATGTGGTTTGCACAAGTTCTATTTCTTTGTGAGAAACAACTTCAACAATCTTTTAAATTGAGTGTGAAAGAGTTTGTGTCCAATGCTGACACAGACAAGAAAAAAATCACTGAACGTATTTCATTCTCATGCCCCAGGAACATGGATTTGCACAATGGTGTGTCTCGCTCGCTAAGTGTGCCGGGGCTAGTTGTAGGAGAGCAGTGACTGTGAGAAGAGCATCCTGGTGCTGCAGCTCCTTTAGAAATCTCCCTGTATCCGCCTGTATCCTGACGATTAGCAGACTACAGTTGTAGATTCTCTGCCATTCCTAAACTCAGCAGTGTATTAATGGAGTGAATGCAGGCTCTGGCCTGAGGATGTTAGCATCAATGTAGCCTTTGTTATCAACTAGCTACATGATGTTGGCATATGTGACTAAGACCTGTTTCAATTTCTTCCTCTACAAAATGTACATTATGGTAGCACCTATCTTATACAAATATTAAGTAACTCAGTATTTTGAGTATTAAGTACTAAAAAAGAACTAGCAATTACAGAAACTGGTATCTTGAAAGTTTACTTATCGCATTTTGAGGGAAAAAATAATATCTAGAAAACACTGAAGTAAAACTTATAAAAGGCACTTTAGAGAACAGATATATCTTCCTTATATGGTTGATCTGACTGCCTGTATCCTCCAAAGGAGTTAAAGTAGCTGTTTACATGTTATTTTAGAGACAGAATTTGGAGATAGAGGGTATAATCTGAATTGAGTACTGTATTCAAAAAGTAGTAAGGCCATAGAATAAGAAAAACAGAAATCGGAAGGCCCAGAGGCATCTGTTCTCTTGTCACAAGTCTGGTGCTGATCTTTAGTTGGCAGCTGTTCAGAGTTTCTTAGTGGTGACAGATTTTATACTATCTCCATCTAGTTCTAAAGAGAATGACCTAAAGCAACACACCCAGAGTTTGTATCACCCCTCCTTAACAGACAAGTGGAAAACTTGCCCCATTATTACACCAGGGAACTGTAATTTAATTGATTATGTGGTGATCTAATTATTGTATCTTATAGTAAAATTTTCATGTACAAAACACTTAAAAATAAAATCAAATAGGTATTTCATAATTACTCACATAATTTTGTGCTTAAAAACGACTTGATTATCTGCATCACCTATGATTAAGGTAACATAGTGAGAGTCTGGTGCTGTTCTTTTAGTTTGCAGCTGTTCAAAGTTTCTTAATATAATGGTCACCAGTATTTCCGCCTTGGTATCACTATATCTTGCAATCTTAAAAAAAAAAAGTATAAAATGCTTTAAAATGATCTTACTGTTCATTCTCAGCTTCAGTTGTAGTCATGGAAAGCTTTACTTTTAAAAAGACAGATTATTTAAGAAAGTGGGGGCTGGGGATTTAGCTCAGTGACAGAGAGCTTGCCTAGCAAGCTCAAGGCCCTGGGTTTGGTCCTCAGCTCCGGGGGGAAAAAAAAAGAAAGAAAAAAAGAAAGAGAATACTCACCTGCTCCACTTCAAGTTCATACTTTGGTAGATACATCACAGCTTCTTTTATCTGGGTTCCGAAAGGCGGATGTCTGCTTAAAATCTAAACATATTTTATCATTATACTCTTACACAACACTTGGAACTCTCATTGAAATACTTCTTAGAATCTATAGATTTCATTGGGTTTGTCACTCCAAGCATCTGTAGTTGAAACACTTTTGACTGTTACCACTGGCTGTCTTCCTCCACTGCTCACCACCTTGGTCTTCAGGAGACAGGGTCCTCACCGTACCTGGTGCCCACTGGCTCCTCTAGAATACATGGCCTGCAAGTCATGTATCTTCCTGCGCTCACCTCTGAAGTGCTGGGTTATAGGTGTGTGCTTCTAGGTCCAGTTTCTGATGTGGTGCTGAGCTCTGAACTTGGATCACAGGCTTGTGTGACATGGACTTTACCGACAGAGCCACCTCCCACATCCAAACAGTTTTAACAGAAATGAAGACATACACAGTGGGGTTCGGAATTCAAATAGAATTCAGTAACACTGGGAACAGAGAATACTACATACCAGTTCAATTTCTCTTGCATTTGCTTCTTCTATTTTTTTAAAAGAAGTCAAACCTGCATTTACCATGGTATTTGACAATGATATGCCTGTGGAAAATTAACCAAAGAGTAATTTTAAGTCATTTTAGATGGAATCAAAATGTAAGCAACTACACTAATAAAAACCCTTTCAGCGGGGTGCGCACTTGGTGGTAGAGCACATGTGAGACCTAGTGCCGATCCTGAGGGCCACAACAATCCATCCTTAATTAACCCTTAAAACAGTCAGTCAAATATCTAACAATGCAGTTTGTGTGCTGTTGAGTGTGTCCTCCAAAGGACTGTGCACTGAAGTTCTTTTCCCTCAAGGTGGCAGGGATAAGCAGGTGGAAGATTTAGAAGGTCCTACTGGAAGGTAATCAGGTCACTGGGGGTTTTACCCTCCCCTAAATGGATTAATGCTAATGTTTTGGAACTGCTTGGGGCTAAACAAAGCGAGCAGATTCAAATAAAAAAAAATGGGTTATTGCATAAAGAAAAACCCAGGCATCTCCCCCATCCTTTTGATTCCTGTCTTTCCATGTATCTCGTCCACATGAACATCCTGCCATCTTGATGCCACACACCACAAGACCCTCATTAGTGAGAACTGGATGGCAATGCCATGCTCTTGAACGTCCAGAAATGCAAGATAAATTAGTACTTTCCTTTAAAAGTCCCCAGCTTCCAATGTCTTGTTATAGGAACATAAAACTAACTAGTTTAAGATTCAGACTTCTAATGCATATATATATATGCATTGTGGACGATATCTATATCTATATCTATAGATATATAGATATAGATATAGATATATAGATATATAGATATAGATATAGATATCTACACACACAAACACACAATCTTCCTGGTCTATATAATGATTCAACCCTCAGTTTTACTGAATGTAAAGTATGACACACCTATTTCCGTACCAAATTTTCAACTCTTCTTGGGAAATTCTCACACTCATTCCTTAGACACAGTCACCTCGGTGGTGAAGGGGGTTCACTGCCAAGCCTGACGACTTCAGTTTGACGCCTGGGACCCACACGGTAGGAGAGAACCAACTCCATCAAGCTGTCCTCTGACCTCCACATACGCAGTGTGGCGTGTGTGTAAACACTCACACTCACATACACAAATAAATAAGTGTAATTTTTTTTAAGACAACCTCTGGCATTTACAACTCCTTAATATTCATTTCTTAACATGGCAAACATCAACAGGAAAACATAATCATACCTGAATCATAAACAAAGGCGACGTGATTCAAGATAGGAATGTTCATGAAGCTATAACTCGCTGAGCATTTCTGTCTTAAAAATAAAGCTCACTGTTTCTGTACCCAGCCTACATAGTAACAGTTTATGTCTCTGCCTAGAACTTCGGATGCATTTGGATAAAGTGTCAACATTGTTTCTGTAGCTGAATTCTCCTAGCTGTCTGACTTGACCTAGCCTAACTGCTTCCATTTAATTTTCTGCCCTCTACTCTGACTGAGGACTCCTCAGTCATGTTCGCTTTTATTTTGTTCCTTAAATACATCAAGTTCATTCTACTTTTGGACTACTCTATTTGTTTACACTTTCAGAATCTATCATTTGTTTTATGATAAATTTGTGCAAATCCTGTTTAGAGGGTACTTTAAGAACTGTGTGATTCCAAACAAGGCCTCCTCATCTAGAATGCGCATCACTGGTGAAGGTGTGAGACATCTCACTCCTTACTCTCTTTCAGGCACACTTTCTAGTATGAACAACTCCTTCATATTCCCTGTTTGGTTTTTAGAACTACTTTCTCTTTTATGTTCAGCGGTACTGAGTCATGTGTGAAAGCAGACTGCTGCTTCATACATCTGGAAAGACAGAATCCAACAGACACTCAGACTAACAGCACTCTAGAAAGCAAGAAGAGTAACTGAAGCAGAACAAAGCTGATGTCATTTAGCCAATTTGTCTATAAAACGCCATTTTATAAATGTTGTACGGAACCTCCTTTCCCAGTTTAGAGTGCCTGCCTTTATCCGTGACTGAGACATTTAGTTTGCTAGGCCTTCAGTGTGACAGTAATCTTCACCGTTATTGACTAGATTAGGAGTCACCAGGAGGAGCACCCTCTTCTGGCCTCCAGCAGGCAAAACACCCTGAACACAAAAATAAAATAAAAACCACCCAGGGAACATCTCTATGGGCGTGTCCATGAGAGTACCTCCAGAGAGGTTTAACTGAAGAAGAAGCCCCACTCTGAACGCAGTGGTCCTGTCACACAGGCCAGGGTCCTAAGCAAATAAAAAGGGAAAAAGCAAGCTAGGCAGCGGTGTTCCCCATCTCCTGACTGAGATGCAGGGGGGCAGCCACACCACCCTCCTGCTGCCAGGCCTGGCCCCTTTGTGGAGTTCATGCCATCAAACCATGAGCCAAAACACTCTTCCTTTCTTAAACTGTCATCCTCGATCATTTGGACACAGCAATGAGAGAAGTAGCTAATGTACTGAACCTTTCCAGAGGAATTTCTACTCTATTTTTATCTTACTTTCACCAGCGAATCCCACCACTATCCCAGTTTCCAGGGATTTTTGGCCAGTTCTGTCACCCTCATTGACTTTGAATTCATAGAAATTAGAAAGCAGGACTTGCAGAGCATGGTGGCCCACACTTTTAACCCCAGCACTGAAGAGGCAGAGGCAGGCAGGTTTCTGTGAGTCAGAGGCCAGCCTGGTCTATGTAGTGAGGCACACATCAGCTAGAGCGTTAGCATAAGAGCTTGTTTCAAAAAACAAAACAAAACAAAACACAGTGGGATTAAAAAGATCAGCTGGAGATCTTCATTCAGACAACAAAGCTGTGGTTAGAGGGATGGTTCAGTGGTTAAGAGAACGGACTGCTCTTCCAGAGGACCTGGCACTCTCTTCTGTAATCTGTGGGTATGCAGGCACGCACGCACGCGTGCATGCACACACACACACACACACACACACACACACACACACACACACATATATATAGAAAATATTATTTGTTTAAAAAAGCTTTGTGATAGTGAATGCTTATAATTCCAACCTTCAGGAGACTGAGCCAGAAGGATCACAAATTCCCCAAAGTAGACTGAGCTATATATAGCCAGATCCTATTGCAAAAAACAACAGGATGAGGTGTTGGGGCTGTAGTTCAGTGGTAGAATGCTTGTGCAGCTTGTACAAGGTCCTTGGTCTGATCTATAGCTCCTCTCCCCCGCTGAAAAAAAGAACCCAAACCAGCTAAATGATAATCCCTAAAGATTCATCACATAATTTATTGTTTGGTCGCCCCAACTGTACTTCCTGCCTGGATGCTGGCCAATTAGTGTTTCATTAAACCAATTCAAGTGACAAATGTTTACAGTGTACAGAGGATTATTCCACAGCATCTCCCCCCTTTTGTCTAATGTAAAAGGAAGGTTTTAAACTTTAATATAGTGAGATTATATATAACAAAAACAGTTACTAAGTGAGAATTACAGTAACACTATCTAATACATTTGCATTTGGCAAAATTAGAGAAAGTACTTAATTATCTACCTTATCTTGGAGAGTCTCAAGTTTTGTATCTGATTTTCTTTCTCCTATAACTAAGGAAAACTGTAACTATTTAGACTTCAACTCCATCAAAGACCACAGAAGAGTGGAATGTTACCTAATGACAGGGACATCAGGCTGCCTGGACAGTCACCCAAAGTTCCTCTGCAATGTTGGGTCATCCAGCTCTGGCCTATAGGCCTAGAATGTCTGACAGACTTTCCTGTGAAGCAGGGAATTCTGAAGGACTGTCCTACCTTGTCTTGGCAAAGTCTGGCAGTAGCCTTTCTTGTGTCCTTCTGGTCCAGTTTGGACAGTAACTGTCAGCAAGTGAGGCAAGGGCAGTCTCTTTGTCCACATGGCTAGATTTTGCCATAAAGAAAACAAATTCCATATGGAGTTTCTTCAATTCCCATCAGTTAGGGTTTTTTGGGGGGCAGGATGCTTTTCTAGATAAGGTTACTCTGTATGGCCCTGGCTGTCCTGGAACTCCCTCCTAAATCAGGATGGCCTCAAACTCAGAAAACTGCCTGTCTGTGCCAACGAGGATTAAAGGCATTCACCACAATGCCCAGCTCTTTGGTTGGTTTTGAGACAGGGTCTCACATATTAATAGTCCAGGCTGTCCTTATACTTACTACATAATCAATGCTGGCCTTGAACTCCTGATTCTTTGGCCTCTGTATCCTGAGTGCTGGGATTATAGGAGTGTACTACCACACCCAGATTCCATTATATACCTTTTAATTTTCCCAAGACACATATAAAGTCACAAAACTAATGAGGCTGTCAATCTTGGGATAATAATTCTTTTTATAATATTACTTATTTAGGAAGTAGGGTAACAAAGTCAAGGTAAGAAACTGGAAAAACACCAGAATTCTTCAGTCTGATCCAGTTTGTATGACTGGCATGCTGTAGTATTTTAAAGTGTCCTCTAAACTGGGTCCTAACAGAAAGTCAGGAACAAGCTTCTGTCTGCAGAAACACTAAAATGGGCACTGATATCCTGCTATTATTGAAAACAGAAATAATCAGGATACATCTGATCTTGAAAGTTTTATATCTTGTCACTAGTGACACAGTAAATTATTCATCACAGAAGTAATAGATAATACGACATAGTTACATAATTACTAAAACAAAGTCAATTAAAGAACAAGTTTCAAAATGAGAACTTTAAAATTAGATTTCTCGTATATTTTTGCACTTGATTTAATTATTCAGTTGGTTTATAATAATTGATTGTTTTGCATTCACTTATTTACTTGTGTGTGTGAAACACACAGGGGAGGTCAGAGGAGCAGGTTCTCTTTTTGCACCATGTGGGTCTGAAGGACTGAACTCAGGTCATCAGGCTAGGCAGCAAGCAGCTTTACCCACAGAACCATCTCACCATCTCTTATTGGTAATTATTTAAGCAAGAACAAATAAAACTCTGGTTTTTCAAATATAAGCATAGTATTCTACAAAGGCATATTTTCCTTAAAAGTACATAATCATCATAAAATAATATTATTAATAGTAAAATATAAAAGAAATTGCAGACAATGACAAATGTCTGTCTTGAGTACCTACCAATTTTATCCAGCTGTTTGGATACATGCCGGGAGTTTTCCCAGAGTTTACACTTAAAACATTTAGCTAAAATCACACTGTTTAAAAGCACAACAAACTTCTTTTCCTGGGAAGCCACAAAATCTGACAACCCTGAAAAAAAAGTTTCCAATATTAAATATACTATATTAATTTACTGGAAAAAATGAAGATCCATTAATGATTTAACATACATCTTGCAATTCGTGAGCCATTTTTGAAAATTTTCGAGGTATCTTGTGTCAAAGCAAAATCTTGGATAGGAATGCATCCCAGCTGTGCCTGAATAAGACTGGAGAAAACATACTTCATTATTTCCTTTTAAAGATCACTATCACACAGGACTTGGCATGACTGACTGAAGTATTCCTTAGAATTTCTCTCCCCTTTGGTCTGTATGGTACTAAGAGTCTGTTTATTTAATTATTGTTGCAGGTCACTTTTGACTTCCCTTTCCCAACCTGCAAAATAACATATTATCTAACTTAAGGCAGGGTTGGTAAGCACTTCACATACAAAGTATTCTACAGATGTCTGTGAAAAAAAAATCTTGATTTGACTTAGTAGTCGATACAAGAGAGTATACTGGGAACAAAACATGAAGTTAAGAGTTCTAGCTGCAGCTTAGTTTCCCACATAGCAACATACTTGGCCAAGCCATTGCTTATCTGAATGTCATTTCATTTGTGCAATAACAAGATTGGGTCATATGATTTCTAAGGTCTCCAAAGCTGTTTGAATTGCTGCAGAAATATAGTTAATAAACCATATTAACTTCTGCTCCAAGCCGTAGATCTGTATGAAGAATTGCAGTGAGAAGACTGTTTTTATGAATATCTGGGAGATAAAATTGAAAAATATCCTAAAGAAAGAATAACTTCCTCTAGCTAAAGAAGAAAAAAATTCCTGTGTTAACTGGCTTCACTGAGCTAAGTTTAAAAAGTCATTTTACTGGCCAGGCATGGTGGCACATACCTTTTATTCTAGCACTTGGGAGGCTGAGGCAGGCAGCTCTCTGTAGGTACGAGGCCAGCCTGGTCTAACTAGCAAGTTCCAGGACAGCCAAGGCTACATGGAGGGAGGGACTTAGTCTCAAAACAAAAACAAAAGAAAACAAACAAAAAACTTTTTACTTTGAATCACGTCATTTAAATCAAAAGACCTAAGTATCAAGACCTAAATATCCAAGAAATCACTTTTCATGTCAGAAAAGTAAATCTTTGCATTTGCAGTTACAAACGGGGCAAAAGTCAGAGGTCACAGTCTACCTTAGTTTATAAACCCAGCAGTTCTTCTATATAAACTCCCCATTCCTGACAGAATGGTTATCCACTCACATGTGCATTCATGCACTTGGGGTTGGTTTGTGGGTTTTTTTGTTTTTTGGTTGTTTTTTTTTTTTTTTTTGGTGTGTGTGTGTGTGTGTGTGTGTTTACTACTTTTCTCTCCTAGAATTCCATGACTATTGAATTTGTGCTTATTAGTTATGTTTTAATGATGCCAGTTATTTCCACGCATGTTTCGTTCATGCTGACTTGGAAGCATAAGTACACTGTATTCCTTTCGTCTACTTTGCCTCCACAGAATATACTGCCAACAAGTGACTTATCTAATTAAGATTTTCTTTCATCTCTTTGTTACACCTCTGCCTTTCCTCCCCTTCTTTTCTCTCCCTTCCTTCCTTCCATAGTAGTGGGGCTGAAGGCAGGGCCCTGTGCATACCTAGGCAAGCACTCTACCACTGAGTTTCACCCCCAGACTCTCAATTTATTTTAACTAAAGTCTGAAAGTTCTTGGAAATTAATTTCACATATAAATTCCTTATTTTTCTATAAACACATTATTTTTAAATTAAAGAAAAATATATTTTAAAACTGAAGAAGAAACTGGCATGGTAGCTCACATCAGCAGTCCTAGCACACAGGAGGCTATGGTCGTTTAAACTGTGAGATCTGACACCAGCTGGAACTATATATGGAGACTTCTGTCTCATAAAAGGGGGGGACCCTCATACATATGAATCATGAATGTATATGCAGTATTTTAGGATGTTAAAAAATAAATTTTCATTACCAGTTCACTTTCATTTCTCTTGTTTTAATTTTCCCATCCATTGGAAATCTGTAAATAAAACACATGGAAAGTGTTTTATTATTTAACTAAATATAACCTCTGAAGTTATAGAAAGCATATATAATTTCTATACCTGATCGTTATCCGGTTTGGGTCTCTGTTTAAAGCATTCAATGCTCTCTTTTCATTTATCCTCAGCTGCACGTCTAGAAACTCATTGCAGCTGGCTATCATTGAAATCTATAAAATTTAAGCATTTATCAATTTAACAAATTGCATTTTAAACTTTTTTCTTACCCCCTTTCTCTGAATTTACTTATTTTTCATGCTGCCCAGGGGCACTCTGGCTTTATTTGTTAGCAAAGCAGAATTTAAAGACGGCTTTATGCATTTTATTTCTTTAAATATTCTATCACTGACAAATCCTTAGAAGTTTCTATATGCTAGATACCGTGAGATATAATGTGATCAGCCATTAGGATAATATCAGTAAGACTGTAGCCATGAACAAGGTCAGATGTTCCATGTAGTGCAGAGAGAGACACTCAGTGCATGCTGATCTTCTTATTAACTGTAATTGCTGCTCTTCATCCTTTCGTAGTTTACAAATCACCATCCCAATGACTTAGTAAAGGGAAGATGTTTTACATACTAAGAAATTTGGATTTGTAGACTAGCTCTGGGAGATAGAACTAAGTGTTCTAAACCTCTCACACAATAAACTCAGCCAGATGGTGCTGACACTGAGCATTTGTTCATTTTGACTTCTTCTTAGAGAAGACTGACTAATATTTACACGGAAACACAAACCAAGTTTGCTCACGTGACTCCTTAACAATAACCAGGATTTCTACTGTGCAGTCTTTAATATAATAACCTTATCGTGGTAATTAATTGATAATTAAAATAGGGATGCAGACATAGGGCACTGCAGCAACATGTTGTCATGTTATGACTCAGTCATTCATTCATGGCACACTTTGCTAATATATCATACTATACTCGCTTGGAATCCTTCTCACATATTATATTTGGAGGCACTCCTGAGGTAAGCATCATTACCAAGTAAATTGTAAGTTGTAAAATAGTAGCCACACCTATTTGTATATAAATTTTCTTAGCTTTGATAAGAAACACAAATGAAAATACAATGTATTCCTTGGAGTTATATTCCCTATCTCATGATCAAAGGCAGACATGCTGTGGGATGGTCTGTATGTCAAATTACTCTGATTGGTCAATAAAACACTGATCGGCCAGTGGCTAGGCAGGAAGTATAGGTGGGACTAACAGAGAGAAGAAAGAAGAGAACAGGAAGGCGGAGGGAGTCACTGCCAGCTGCCGCCATGACCAGCAGCATGTGAAGATACCAGTAAGCCACGAGCCACGTGGCAAGATATAGATTTATGGAAATGGATTAATTTAAGCTATAAGAACAGTTAGCAAGAAACCTGCCATGGCCATACAGTTTGTAAGCAATATAAGTCTCTGTGTTTACTTGGTTGGGTCTGAGCGGCTGTGGGACTGGCGGGTGACAGAGATTTGTCCTGACTGTGGGCAAGGCAGGAAAACTCTAGCTACAGAGACATAACCATTAAAATGATTTTCCTTTCTGCTCATTCCATTTTAAATTATAGGAGATATATAAATCAGTTGTCTCTCCAATATTATTTTTATTCTACAATTATTAATTTCTAATGAAAACTTACTAAATCGGATAAAGTTTCTTTTCCACTGATTGTACAAAATTTCTTCACTGTCTCAAATGTAATATAATACCAAGCCATTTGTCTTCCTGCCTCTGTTAGAAAAGATGGAAAAATAAACATTTCCATATTAGCTGATACAACACGCTTTTTAAGAAATCAGTTAAACATGCATTTTCTTACCATCTACTTAATGGGCACTGTGTGCTTGTAATGACTCCTGAGCAAAGACACCCCACAAACCATAGAAAACACAACCTGTGGACCTTACGGTTGATGTAAGCACAGGTAAGCTAGAGAACAAAGTACACTGAACAGTAATGTTTATATACAAGCTGAAGAAGGGAAGAAATTAACCCTAAGAGAACTGTCAGTATGGGATGACCTAATAGAAAAAAATGAGTTTTACGCAGTGACTAATATGACTTGGCAGAGAGGAAACAAAGCCATTATGACCTTGGAGAGAATCAAGATTGATTTATCAAAACTGAAAAATTAAGAAGACTATCTTTAGACTACTTTAGAAAGCGATATGGCTTGATGATCACTGTGAGTTCCAGTCAGCTGACCTAATATGAATCTTCATTTAGTACATGGCAGAAGATCATGTGTACATGTCTTAATATATCAGGAAAATAGAAATACATGCCTCAAAGTTTGGTTGTAGTGCCTAATACTTTGTAAGTGCTGCCTAATTTTTAAAATGAAGAAATGATGACTAATAAACTAGAGGGCCCCAGGGAGCTTCTAAGGCCATTCAAAGGAGTTCAGAATGTGGATCAGATTTGTAAAACAACAGGGCCACTTACAATGCTTGAGCAATATTTTTAGTTAAATTGGAGTTTCAAAAAAATTGTTTTGAAAAATAAAATAGCAGGAAGATTGGGAGGGAGGATGAGTGAAACAGGGATGAGGAACTGATGGAATAAAATTTACTTCAGAGCCTACTGGATCTAATTGTTAATTGTCCAAAAGTATCTCAAAGAATTCTAGTCCTAACAAACATACACAGAAGACAGCTGGGAAAAGCAAAGTGGCAAACATGCTCTCAAGGGAAGAGCTAGTATTACATGTGAACCACAGGTTTTCTCAAAGAAGGGAATATTTTTGGCATGTCAACAGAGTGACAGGCATTGAGGACATTGTAAAATGGACAGAATTAACAAACAGAGCTTGAGAAGGAACTAGACCAGTTCAGAGTCACTGTCCCAACTAGGAGCCTGCTGAGAATGCAAATGAAAATGCAGGTAATGCAATGTCAGGAAGGGGGCTTCTGAAAGACCAATGTGATGACAAGAATAAGGTTATTTGGGGAATATATTTAAAAATGGTCCTTTCACCATCTGTCCAAAAATTAATATAAAGTATCTCCCTACTGCAAAATATAAAAAAACTTAAGAAAAACATATATTTGTTGCTTTGTTAATTGGAATGAAGCTTCTTAGGTTAAAAAAAAAAAAATCTAGAGAAGAAACCATGAAAAAAAAAGAGCCAAAGTCGAGGGATGGGAACAAAGTGGAAAAAGGCTTTGGAGTAAACAGGAGTGCAAAGCAAACTTGCTAATATAGTTATCAGTGGATAGACGTTCTCACAGCAGTGAGTCCAGAGTCCAGGGTAGAGTGTGCAGGGCAGAGGCAGGGGAGCTGTGAGAATGCACCTCTCAGGTGTCTTACTGCACGGAATATTACTGACCAACAGTTCCACTTGTACGAATCCATCCATCGCCATGAAGTTAACACTAAAGTCTCACTTTCACTAGAGCCTCCCAGCTGGTGCACTGACACAATGAGCAGGCGTACAGTAAGAGACTGCCCCAACAGACAACTTTATCTAAACTCAGCTCCCATCATTTTGGTCAATTGAGCCTAAGATTACAATGCAAGCTAAAATTTGCCCTCCTGGCATTCTTTCCTTTTATTTCCTCCCTCCACGGATGATCTCCATCCCAATTGAATGACTGCCAAGCTTCTTACAGATACCAGCTGTTTTTAAATGACTAATCTCTCTTAAAATAGGAAAAAACCTTGTTAAGCTAACAGATAAAACTATCCAAATATCTGAGTATTGTGACCACAAATTAGAAAACAAAAACTATATGAAGCACACTATTAGAATATACAGATAGAATTTATATATAAAATAATAAACTCTAGCAGATAAAACAAGATATTAGTAACATGAAGGAACAAGAATTCATTAAAAAAAAAAGAACTGTAGTTTCAGCATTCAAAACAAAACAATTTAAAAACCCAAAGAAACTAGTTAGAAACAGCAGCTAGGGACTGCTATCTACATTAATGGCAGTCTAAATAATTAGGAAATAGCAGTCTGCCAAAATAAACTAAACCAGCTAACAGAAATACAGCTATCATTTATAAACTCTCAAAGAACTAATAGAATATCTTATCTGGGTAGGGCTGAAATCCAAAAGATTCCTTTGATTCTTGTGACCTGTGAGACTACCCTATGACTTAGCTTACCAAAAAGGAAGAAAAATAGGAGGAAAAAAGTTCCTTAGAAATCTTTTCAACAAGCTCTGGTGGTGCACACCTTTAATCCCAGCAGAGGGAGGCAGAGGCAGAGGCTGGGGGATCTTTAAGTTTGAAACCAGCCAGATCTACAGAGTGAGTTCTAGGACAGCCAAGACTACACAGAGAAATCCTGTCTTGAAAAACCAAAACCAAAAAAAAACTTTTCAACAAAGTAACAAAAGACACTTAAGTGTGACTCTCTTTGAGGAACACATGTCCACGTATGCATATTATCCTTTCTCTTTCCCTTAATGTCATGTCTGAAATCCTCTTCTGTAGTAAAAGTCAACAATACTGCTTCGCCTGAGCAGAAAGGTCTCTGAGAACTCCTTGAACTGCTGCACATGGCAGCACAGAGCCATGTTTCCTGTCCAGCTTTGCTGCTGCCAACACACAAAACTGCAATTCTTAATGACTTATATAAAGTAATCATAATGCGTCTGTGAAGGTGAATTGTATTTAAAAAGAATGGAAGCATAAACTGAAACAGATCCCAAGCCTGAAGCCTCCACAAGCAGAAAGGTCAAGAGGGCACTGTTAGAATCAGGAGAACAGACACAGCAGTGTCCAGGAGGTAAAGTCAGGTAGCATTCACTGATCACTGAGGAAGAAAAATATTGTGTGATCATTTATTAGATGTGTTTATTAGCAAAAAGGATGGTTTCAGTGGTGTCGAGGGACACTGTGAGAAGCTAGGCATGCGATCTCCGCATTCAGAAGGACCGGCTGGATGACTGCTTCAAGCTCTAGGCTGGCCTAGTCAACAGAGTGAGTTCCAGTTCCTGTCTCAAAAGAACTCAGACAATGATAACAATAAAACAGAAAAATGATAGTGAGAACATGAATTTTTTATGATAGTAAAATATCGAAGAGTAGGCAGGGAAGTTACATTAGAAATTCTCATGGTCCCTCTCATTAGACAATCAAGAACACAGAAGCCAATAAAGGCCCAGAAAAAAAAATAGGAAAGGGTTAAAACACAAGCTGAGACTCAGCAGTAAACTGTTTCAGAACTCTAACTTTACACTGGCTACAAATGACGCATGACACAAACTCCACATCCTAGAGCATGGCCACAAATATGTAAAATGTTCATCAAAAGTAGAAGGATACATACCAAATTCAATAATTATGAATTTTATTAAAAATCCCATATACTTTTAATTATAATGATTAATTTAAATAATGAAGTCAACATGTTCCTCCAAAATCAGTTCTAACTCTAAATCCTAAAAACTATGAAACACTTTCCTCTTTAATTCTTTTTCTAAACAAAACTAAGCTGAGAAAAAAGAGAAAGGCAGAGAGAAGGAGCCTGGAGAGGGAGGGAGGGAGAAGCCAGTGAGGGAGGGAGCTCAGGAAAGCATGGCATCTGGGCAGGGCTCAGTGCTCCACACTGAGAGACAGCATCACAAGAAGGTGACTTTCCCACAAAGTCATGACACCCTGTGCCTCCCCCTCTTAAAACATTAAAAGTATTTCTTTTCATAATTTAACTGTATTTTTATAAGAGCATAAATTTTGTAAATATAGAAACATTTTGTAACATGTAAGACTCAGATCTGAGGTGTTTTAAGGCTGTGAGTGTTGCATGGGGTGACATCATGGGCTGTGCAACGTGCATGTGTGTCTTTAGAATCAAGGCTGTAGTGAAATCACACGGTGCACCACGGGCAAGCACTGCAGAAGCAGAGAGGTACCTTCCTGTGCCTGGAGGACAAAGGACTCCAGCTTATGCACAGCTCACAGCCCTGTCAACAAACCTGCCATGGGCAGAAGGGGATGTTACTTTCCTGCATAGAGGAGCCTACGTAGCCACCCAGATAATCATGGTTGAGCATTCAAATAGCAAAGGTTATTTGTACTAGTTATAACCGGCCTAAAGACTTCAAACCCTCTGCCGAGAATTACCAGAATCAGTGAGGTCTTGTGTCAAGAAGCTGTAGTTTCAAAAGGGACTCTTATGAACTGACGCTTTACAGCTAAAAATGATGATATGCTATTGAAAACGACGATCACAATCTAGTTTTACTGTTGTCTAAATTTTAGTAAAACAAAATTTTAGTGACATCATAAGGAAAAATACCTGTTGGTTTGAAAAAAACATCTTCATCCATTTTTATCAAGTCTAGTGATGATAAATCTTTCAGATTCTTCAAACATAATTCTGTTCAATTATAGAAAACACATTTTAAGTTTAGTAAAATAAGGAAGAAATAAAAATAGAGATTTACTATTAGATATGTTAAAGATATGTGCTATAGCATAACTTTTCTGGAAGAACTGAGTCTTTTAAAAGCCAAGAAAAAAACTTGAAATACATGTAAAAAAAAAAACCAACACCCATACATATAAAAAAACTTGAAATATAATATTCAATTAATATGCTAAATACCATTCAGCACTTGGAACATTTGAAATTTTATATATATATATAAATTATGTATATTTATATATATATTATGTATATAAATTATAATATATATTACTTTAGTTACTTCTAAAAATTATAAAATAAAGTATGAGAAAATATTACTTCCATATACACATTAGGAAACTAGAGAAGTGAAGCTGAATGTCTTGTTCCAGGTCTGAGGAACTGTTTAACTATCTGTTCTCCATTATGACTTGTTTCTATCCTTTAAACTTTGTTTGTTTTTCAAGACAGGGTTTCTCTGTGTAGCCTTGGCTGTCCTGGAACTCACTCTGTAGACCAGGCTGGTCTTGAAAAGATTCCCCTGCCTCTGCCTCCCGAGTGCTGGGATCATAGGTGTGTGCCACCACCATCTGGCTACTCTTTTAAACTTTTATCAAAGATAGAATAACACAAAAACAAAATACTGGCTGATACCAGGATTAAAAGGGCACCTCCTGAGTAGTTCCAGGTTCTTCTGCTCCAGATCAAAGAAGTGCACAGAGCCATGTAGATAGGTGTGGGGCATTTACCCATCAACCCCACAGCTCCCCAGAGTTTTCTTGAGTGTGAGCAGCAGGAAATATTAGATAGAAGGATTTATAGCGGAGAATCTTGCGGAGATAAACAGATAGAAAATAAAGGACAGCCTCAAGAGGGCCTGGAACCTATTCCAACGGGCCCCGACTATCTCTGCCCCAGGGTTTTTACAGAAACGCCAAGGGGTGGAGCAAAAGACCTCCTCCCCAGCACAGCCAAGTGCAGACCATCTCAGACACCTGCACTCAAGCCCTGCACTCATAGATCATCCTCTATGTGGACCTGCTGGGTAAAGCCACGAGGAACCCTAGAATGGGCTCCCACAGATAAGAGCAAGAAAAGCAACAGAACTGAAGTAAAGACATACTTCAAGGATGAAGCAGGCTGGAGAGGGAGAAAGTGCAGCAGCTCCATTGCCTAACTTCACAGAGGCTTAGGGCTGTCTGCCTCATTTGCAGAGAGGAACCCAGGGCATGCTCTATCTGTTGCACACAGTTCTACATACTACTTCATTCATGGCATGTCTCATTAACATCTTAACTTTCAGCATCATGAGCCATAGGTTGCTTGCTGTGGGATGGTCTGTATGTCAAATCTGTTGCTCTGATTGGTCAACAAATAAAGCACTGATTGGCCAATGGCCAGGCAGGAAGTATAAGTGGGACTAACAGAAAGGAGAATTGAGAGAACAGGAAGGTGGGGGGAGACACTACCAGCCGCCACCATGACAAGCAGCATGTGAAGATGCCGGTAAGCCACAAGCCACGTGGCAAGGTATAGATTTATAGAAATGGATTAATTTAAGATGTAAGAACTAGATAGCTAGAAGCCTAAGCCATTAGGCCAAACAGTTTAAACAATATAAGTCTCTGTGTTTACTTGGTTGGGTCTGAGCGGCTGTGGGACTGGCAGGTGACAGAGATTTGTCCTGACTATGGGACAGGCAGGAAAACTCTAGCTACAGTTGCTCTCTACACTTCTTGAGTGCCTCTGAGCCAGGAACAATGACTTGAGGTGACTCTAGCTGGCCTTAGCAGAAGAGGCCATTACTGCCTTCCTCCTTGCCAGCCTAAGTTTTCATAGCTGCCTTTATAAGGTTTTGTGTGCTGTTTATGGACCTCACTCACTGCCCATTCTCTTGCTTCAGAAGTATAGAGTCAAAGAGTTCAATGAAGTTTGCTCTCAAACTCACCAGTCTTCCCTCCCTCATTCCTGTTTGCCACTTTATTGAAACAATCACTTAATTTCTTTCTAGCTGATGCTTTTAGTTATTTACTTCTATTTCTCTGGAGAAGCTGCCATGTGTACCTGAAGAAATCTCTGAATAGGAAGCTGCAATTAATTGATGGGAACCAGTAAACTACTTGTAATTATAGCCTACCACTTACTGTTCTCACTGCCCCATGCAACAGCCCAGAAGGGAGGCAGCTCAGAGCAGAGTGAGCAATGCCCAGTCCTAAATAAAGGGACAACTCATAAGAAGCCCTTACATCCCTTACAAAGATTAGTGTCATGTAGACAACTTGACACACTTTAACACATCTGATAACTATGGCTTTTCAAATATTTTCTAATTCTCTAAGTTAAAATTAGTTCACTACTCACTAATTAGTCACTCAATCAAGGGAGATTCTTACTGTCCTGTATGCTGAGCCCCACTCTCAGGTTTAAGTTTATAGAAGTGGATGGCAATGATCCCATATGGAGAACTTTCATTTTAGTGAAAAAAATCAATACACAAATAATACAGTTTTGGTATTGAAAACTACTATGAGGAAAACTAAAGCTGAGAAAGGTTTTAAAAATAATATATTTTAAGCTCTTACCTAAAGTCTGTATGCATTTTTATTTAGCAATATAATTTCTGTATAAAATAAAGATATCCCTAATCTTCACAATAAAGACATCTTTTCCAAGAACAAGAAAAATAGTAACAACCACAATATGAAAGTCATTTCATCTTTAAGTAAAGATAGATTTAAATAAAGCAGTAAGGAAGAGTTCTCTGACAACTGATATTTGAATAGAGACTTAAATAAGTAAGATACAAGCCATGTAAAACACTTGACAATGTTCTGAGGGCAAGGAACAGACAGAGAAAAAAAGCCTGAGTGAGAATGAGCATGGTGTAATTAACAAAGAAGGGCCAGTTTGGACATAGAAAGATAAACCGGGCAAAGCGACAGGAGCAGAAGTCAGAGGAACAGACAAGGGCTCTCATGCTGTATCTGCAGGCTATGTGAAACTGCGTTTTATTCTAGGCTCTCATGCTGTATCTTCAGGCTCTGTGAAACTGCGTTTTATTCTAAGCATCTGTACAGTTCCTAGAGGCGACTGACCAAGACACATAACCATTTAGTTAACAGCATACCCTGTGCTACTGACCATCCTAAGAGATTTAAGGCAGACCTCCAAAGGAAATGTCAGGACTCAGAAAACACTAAGTTCCAGCCTCAGAACAGTTAATCAGACATTCCATTGCCTTTCTGTGGAAAGCACAGTCACAGAGCAGCCTCTGTCCTAACCAACATTCCTAAGAGAAGTTCTTAAAACCTTCTTTCCAGAGGAGTCCGACGCCATATTCAGGGGGAAGAAATGGTACACAGGGAGGCCAAGAGAACTCAAAGGGCACAGACCATGCTGTGTTCCTCATGCTCATGCGCATAGACGACAGCCTTTTATTCAGTCATGTAACATCACAGCTATCCACTTCTTTATCAAGCAGCAGTTCTTGAGGGCTTCATCTCCAAAGGCTCCCACGACAGGTAAAACTTTGATTAAATATTTACTATGTTTCAACCTTTTGTTATAGGGGTGTGGTCCATGGGCCTTGTGTGGTAGTATTCTAATTGTACTGAAATGTGATTTTGATTGTATGTTAATAAATAAAGTTGCCCGGGGGTCAGGGCTATTAGAGCCATAGACAGAGTGTGGCGGTGGTGGCACACGCCTTTAATCCCATAGATCTCTGTGTGTTCAGGGTCAGAGCTATTAGAGCCATAGACAGAGTGTGGCGGTGGTGGCACACGCCTTTAATCCCATAGATATCTGTGTGTTCAGGGATACAGCCAGCATTGGAGACATATGCCTTTAAGACCTAGGGGGCTGTACATTCAGACAGTGACGAGGCAGTCACGTGTTTGGGTTTACAACCAATGAGAAGGCAGAATGACTATGAAACGACTTACACACAGGAAATAGCTCTCTTTCGGGAAGCTGGGACACCACAGGAAGAAGGGTGAGATTTTAGCTCTGAGCTCTGACCTCTCGGCTTTCTCTTTTACATTGGTTCTGTGTTTCTTATTTAATAAGATGGTTGGTTACATCTACAGCCTTGCAATGAATGAGAAACAAAAACCTATTTTCCTCTCCTATAACCACAGCGTTTTATTAATGTATAAAATAAACAGACACCCTTCTACATAGACAAAACTCATTGTATCAATTAATAATGGAAAATAAGGCAAACATGAACAGTGATTATGCTAACTTAACAGAAAATAAAACATTAAAGTTGTCAGACTAGAGCAAGATATAATTTTACCTATCTGATTTCTTATATGCAATTTATCATTATCATAAATGTACTATTTAATTTAAGATTTTCAATTACAAAATGGTTCAAGAGAATAATGTAACTATTTTATAAATATATTTTAACACCATGTTCAATAACATATTTATTCTTTTTTTTGTTGTTTTGAGATAGGGTCTCACTATGTAGGCCTGTCTGTCTGGAACTCACTATTGAGCAGGCGGGCCTCACACTTGCCATCATCCTTCTGCATCTTCTTCTTGAATGAAAGATTACAAGTATATGCCACCACACCCAGCAACATATTTATTCCTCAAGTGAGCAATTTATTACTTTACCCTTATCTCTGTATTTTTATTTGCCATATATAAATATTCAGAGAACAAATTAAAATTAACATTTTTAGTAGATTCAAAATTCATTGTTTATACTGAAAGTCTCAACACAATGAAAACATAATAATGTTTAATTAAAATAAGTGCTTATTGAATTTTTATAAAGACAGGTAATGAAATACATTAAAGTTAAATCTTAAAAAGTTAAAATTTGAAAAGGAAATTTTGCACAGATCGGGATGAGAACCCCACAATAAATCTAGGATTATATTTTCAATTAAAATTAAGCTTAAAAAGGAAAATAAAGTGTTTATTAGTAATGTTTTCAAAGATCAGAGTCATTTTAAAAACAAAATCCAAACTAACCAAGTTAACATACTATATAAGGGCAAATATTCTGACAGAATTAATCAATAAATACAGAAAAGCTGTACATGCCAAGTTTTGTGTATGAAAAATAAATAATTTTTAATAATTTTTTCTCCAGATAAGTTTACTTTTAAAAATAATTAACATATCCTTATTTCTTTAGTAACTGACATTTTTTCTCAAAATTTATACACTATATATAGAAATATTAGAATGAAATACATCTAACCTTGTAATTTTGCTTCGATTCCATCTTTGTTCAATCCAGATACAAAACCTGTGAAGTCATAAAACTTTATTTAAAAAATCAGAGTGTATTTAATCAGCCTTTATAGGTTCAATTTAAACTTCACATAAAGAAGAGCATCTATATTTCATATATATTAATAACAGTCTAATGAGCTCAAAGAGGCTTAACTATTCATGCAACACAACCACTATTTTGAAATCTTTTCAATATCAACTGGCTATATTTTGTTTTTTAAAATGGTATTAAGTAATCAGAAATACAATATTTCAACAAAAACTACTATGTAGAGTCAGCTTTAAAAATCTATTTTTGTTATTTTAATTATGTGCATGTGGATTTGTGTAGGGACAAATGCACTTGAGGCAGGTGTACATAGTCAAAATTTGTAAATGATCTATTTTTCTATCCACAAAATAGTTGATTAAACTGTGGTATATTGATACAATCTGGGGTTGCACTATAATAACAAAATTATTACTAATAGACTCAATTTTATGAAGCAACCTCATGAATACTATGAATTTAAAGGAACTGAAGACACACTGGGCAGTGGTGGCACACACCTTTAATCCCAGCACTCAGGAGCAGAGGCAGGTGGATCTCTGAGTTTGAGGCCAGCCTGGTCTACAGAGCGAGTTCCAGGACAGGCTCAAAAAAAAAGAAAAAAGAAAAAAAGAAGAAGAAGAAGAAGAAGAAGAAGAAGGAGGAGGAGGAGGAGGAGGGAAAGTGAAGAAAAGAACAAATACTTCCATTTACCTCAGGTTCAAGATCCAATGAAACACAAGGGGACTTGTGGAAAACCTTCTATATACTGAACTGGATTGTGATTGTATGTGGGTGTCTGTGTCTATATGTGTATATTTAATTGACTTTTATACCTAAGATTTGTGCAATTTACTGTGATCATGCAATATAAAAATTCTCTATAAAAATAAATTACTCATGAGAAGAAACAAGTGCAAATTAAGAATAAATGACACTGGTAAGAAGATACAGTGTATACCGCAGGGTTTATGTGAATGCAGTACACTCAACCACTGTTGACAGCTATGTACGCCATTACGGGCAGCAACCTAGCAACAGCTATTACATACATAAGATGCATGTACCTTCTGACCGGGAAACTTCATTTCTAAGAATTTAGCATGCAAATGGGTTTGCACAGGTGAAAACACATCGCTGATATCAGCAGATCATTTTTAGGATGAGCATGCGCATCAAGTGAACTGCTTAGAGATGACCTGGGGCTGGTTAAGAGATGGCTGCTCTTGCAGAGGGTCTGGTTTGGGTCCCAGCACTCAGGTCAGCAGTTCACAATGGCCTGAACCCTTGCTGCAGGGGATCTGATGCTCTCTTCTGGGCTCTGTGGGCACCTGCACTCCCGTGCACACACACCCATGCCCCACACACAGACATAAAATAATATGCAGATAAAAGAGAGTATTATTAGCTACTTTTCAAACCTTACAAGTCAGTGTGGAAGTTCCTCAAAAAACAAAGGGGCTAGAGAGTTGTCTCTTCAGTTAAGAATGCTTGCTGGCCAGGAGGTGGTGACACACACCTTTAATCCCAGCACTCGGAGGCAGAGGCAGGTGGATCTCTGTGAGTTCAAAGCCAGCCGGGGCTACAGAGTGAGTTACAGGACACCCAGAGCTACACAGAGAAACTCCTGTCTCAAAAATCAAAACAAGAACAAATCAAAATAACAACAACAACAAAAGAATGCTTGCTGTTCAGTCACGAGACTGGAATTTGGATCCCGGTATCTACCTAACAAGCTGAGCATCCTATACATGCTCATAAACACAGCTCCAAGAGAGGTGGGAACAGGAAGATGACTGGGGCTGAGAAAGCATGAGCTGCAGGTTCAGTTACAGACCCTACCCGAAGGAGTACAAAGAGTGACGGAGGAGGCCATCTGACGCTCTTCAGCTTCCACTCACGAGACAGGTGCACTCATCCCTACCCACCTATACATGTGCACTCACACAGACACATATACAGACATATGTAGACAGACGAATGGATAAAGAAAGCACGGTAATCTATACACTGGATTTTTCCAGCCATGAAGGAAAATGAAATCATGACATTGGCAGGAAAATGAATGGAACTGGAGATCATTATGTTAAGTGAAATAAGCCAAACTCAGAAAGACAAAGACCACATCTGATACCATATATGTAATCCAGATTTAAGTGTGTGTATGTGTGAAGAGAGTAGACTATGAGAAGGAGAGCTTTTAAGAATGATGGGAGAAGGTAATGGATCAGTGACATGAAGCAGAAGGCAGGACCATTTGTGGGGATCTAGAGGTCCAGTCACGGGGGCTGTGGAGGTAGAGAGGGCAGGAGGAGGGAGAAAAGCAAGAACACAATGACAGAAAAGCATGACAATGTCATAGTGAAGCCCATCACTTTCTATGCTGGCCTAAAAATTAATCAATCAGAAAGTTTCCAGGACATATTAGGGAAAACTAGAAAAACAGTGCAGAACAGCAGAACAGTAGCAGTTAAAGTACACTCAAAGACGACGACAGTGGCACGCAGCTCTACATGTCGAGTGGCTAAGGCAGGAGATTTCTGTGATTCATGGTTTGCCAGGCTACATAGCAAGAACTTATCTCTTTAAAAAATGTTCATAACAATTTTGATACTCTTGCCTCCAAAAAGTGAATTCCTTAATTCCTCTCCCCTTCATGTGGCTAGGAGTACTAACTTGTTTTTAAAATAAGTGATAATGTGTGACCATGGTTACAAATAAGGAAATGCAGTGTTTTATTCAGTCAGTCTCATATTATTCATCCTGCAGGAAGAGAGATGCAGGAAGTCCACACTGAACAAACTAAGCCTCCAAACAGGAGCTCTAGGAGACAGCCTTCTTGGATGAGAATCCTCAGGCCTGCCGTAGCCTTCATATAACTTCCGCCTTCAACAACATGTTGACAACACTCAAGAGACTGACCCAGAGCTACTGGCTGACTCTTGGCTTCATAGACTGCACGAGAGAATAAATGTTGGCTGTTCCAAGATATTATGTTTTAAGTAATTTGTTAGAAAACTAATACAACAGAACATTGTTTGCATTAAAAATGGAAAATAAAATTACACCTTATTTGCTTTTATTATTTGCTTTGTGTTCTTATAAATTGAAAAATGAACAGCCACAAATTTAGAATAAGAGAGCAGCTAAATGATAACATGAACAAGATTCAAAACTATAAAGCTTTAACTTACTTTAAATTAGTTTAGGTACTTAAGGTTTTTTTTTTTTCATTGAGTCTATTTTTAACAGTGTTCATTTAAAAATATCAAAGGACTAGGTGTAGAGCAGACAGTGTGTTCTCATTTTTGTACACTCTTGCCTCTGAATACATTGGTGACTGGTACTATTTTTCCTGTTGCTTATTAGTTTCTGTAAACTATTCTGTAACAGTATAAATACAAATCCCACTGGTTTGAAAAAAAAATCACTATATTTCCAGGTCAGAGTAACAAACCGTAATGAGATGGGTTTTTCAGAGCTCTGATATACAGCAGGGTTGATCGGATCCAGTCCAGAGCAATGCTCACATCTGTGATGGTGTGCAGTACTATCTCTGCATTTAAATGGTCAATAAGATGTCTGTGCAAACTAATGGGGAAAAAACTCTGTGTTACTAATGTGAATTTCAAGAACATAAATCTTATTTTCTAAACTTTAATAATATATAGTATACTAGTTGCTACTTTAATAATTCATGAAAAGTAATTTTAAAAAATATGAGAGAAAAATCTTAAAGTCAGCTCAACATCTTAAAAATTTGAGATTTCTCCTTACTTCATAGTTCTAGAAGATACATTTTTGTATAAGAAAGTCAGAACAGTGATGGTAGTGCAGATAATGCCCTCTCTTCCCCAAAGAGGAGTGCTTATGACATACTGAAAACAATCCCAGCAGTCATATTCTCTCGTTATAAAACAAAAGTTTAAGGTGTGAAAATATTTCTCTTACTAAAAGTGAGTAATTACAAAATTAATACTCATAAATTATGATAGTGATAATTAGTAAAGGACTTTACAACAAAGATATGTACTATTGTGTGCTAACAACTGTTACTTATTTGTCAGCGTTATTTACCAGGTACAAGAAAACACGAGATACAACGGAACCCACTCTAAGAGTTGTTACCAGGGAGGGGGAGGGTGGAGGTGGGTGGGCCTACCTCAAAGAAAGGAGCAGAGAGGAAGAGAGAGTGGGGATCGAGGAGCGCCTGCGTTTACGGTCACCTTGGGCATGTGTCCTTGGGCTTACGTAGCTACGCCATGCATGCGGTAGATTACATGATTACGCTGTGTGCAGACTGCGTGACCACACTGCACATGGTTACGTAGGACGGAGGCCCTGGAGTGACTAAGCATTCTGCCTGACTGCTGACAGCACAGGAGCAGTCATGTGACTCCAGAAGTGGCCAGGATTAATACCAAGCACCATCACCAAGTAAAACTGTTGTCTTTAAATAAATCTATTTAATTCCTAAAATGACAAATGCTTTATAGAAAATCTCCAAACCAAACTTCCTTCCCATATATTAAGGAAAAAAACAACAAGTGATATTAGTTTTTCTTTTTGAGCTGTTCTTTGTTACCTGCTTTCTACAGTGTCGTTGCAAGTTAACATCTGAATGTACTTCTCTCTCGTACTTAATCGGGTCATAATAACGGCAGTAGCTGTAGTGTCAAACTGGAATGTAACCAAAGCACAGAGATTAGCAGAGCCCAGACCACATTACTGGGGCAACCCTTTCCTCAGAACCTTAAGTTCACACTGAATGGTTCTTTGTCTTAAATAGTGGGCCAAACGGACTAAAATCTGCTTCTGAATTTTAATATTAACAAAAAGTTTCATTTAAAAAATTCTCAAGAGTATAACTGTAAATATCACTTTTGCTTCAATATAACATAATTTTGACGATGTTAATGTCAAATCTTCTAAACTGAATTAAAAACTTACGATTTAGTGTAGTTTCCATAAATGCTAGCTAGTTTTACGTCAACTTGACATAAGTTAAAGTCATCTGAGAGCAGGGAATCTCAGCTGGGAAAACGCCTCCATCAGACTGGGCTGTAGGCAATCCTGCAGGGCATTTTCTTAATTGGTGATTGATGTAGAAGAATCTAGCCCATTTTGAGTGGGGCCATCCCAGGGCTGTGGCGGTCCTGGGTTCTATAAGGAAGCAGGCTGAGCAAACCAGTAAGCAGCACTCTCCACTGCCTCTGCATCAGCTCCTGCCTCCAGGATCCTGTCCTGCTGAGTTCCTGTCCTGACTCCTGATGATAGACCTTGATGTGGAATGTACCACAAATAAGTCCTTTCCTCACCAAGTTGCTTTTGGTCATGGTGTTTTATCACAGCAATAGTAACCCTAACTAGGACACCACATAATTTGATATATTTAATTTATCCTTTAAAATTAAAAACTTGTGTGACATAACATACTTTGAAAATGATATTTTCCTGAATTTTCTCTTAGTATCTAAATGAATGACTCCCTCATTCAAACACTTGTCAGACATATTTTGAGAAAGATATGGACTGACTTTTAATTGTAACATTAGTGCTACAACCCTGGGATGTTACATGTTCCGTAATGCACAACAACCCTTTTCAATGAAAAACTCCTCATCCAAAATGGCAAGACTAGACATGTGGCATATGCCAGCAATGTTAGTATTTAGGAGGCAAAAATAGAAAGATGGCAACTTCAAGTCCAGCCTAGGCTACATATAGAGATCCAGTTTCTAAAATAAACACACATAAAAATGACAAAACATATTTTTTCAGAATAAAAATAAGATGAAAAATCCCTTTAAAATTCCTTTACCAGTACACTTATTTATACATCCACCCTTTCATTCAGAGAGTAGTTGGAATGGGAAGAGTACATTATACTCTTATAATCTCAGTTAGTGAGTCTTGTCTATGTTTATTCCTCCATTAAAGCTGATCTTTAAATGACATCATTTTTTCAATCTCATTATAAAATGCAAATTAAAAACACACAAGCCCTTTCTTGGCTACATTTAGAATGTTCAAAAGAAAAGCCATTGTCCCTCACCTGAGGTCTGCCGGCTCTCCCGATCATCTGCAGAATGTCCGTCTCACTGTACTCCTCAAACATGCCTCCACTGTAGTGCATTGTGGACTTGATCACTACCAGGTGAGCCGGCAGGTTCACTCCCATAGCTAGAGTACTGGTAGTGACTGCCAGAGTGAAGAATAATCAAGCCATATAACTTTATTATCCTGGGAAGACATTTTCTTATAAAAGATATAGTGATGTAAATGGAATAAAACCTTTAAGAAATTTAGAAAAAGGAATAGAGGACTTTATAATCTAAAATAATAGTGTACCTTAAAAATAAAATAGCTAATAAGATCTTTTCAAAGTGTACTAAGTTGAATGAAATGATAAAGAATTAAACTTTGCCAAAGAATTTAGTATAATACATATATTCACAATTCTTTTTTAGTTCTTGAAGAAATGAATCAGAATACTTAAGCTTTTTTTCTCTTAAAAATAAATTTCCAAAATACTTTAATATACACAAGAACTATATTTTACTTACAAAGAACCGGGAGATCTCCAGAAGTAAAGAGTCCTTCAACCAGTTTCCTATCTGAGAGCTCCATCCCAGCATGGTGGTAACCAACACCACACACCAAGACATCTACAGCAGGGATACACCACTGTCAGCCATTGCTACCCAGGATGATGACCAACACCACACACCAAGACATCTACAGCAGGGATACACCACTGTCAGCCATTGCTGCCCAGGATGATGACCAACACCACACACTAAGACCTGTCAGCCACTGTTACTACTTCATCATCCATCCCAGCATGATAACCAGCACCCACACCAAGACATCTTCCACAGGGATCCACCACCTGTCAACCAGTGCTACCACTTCACCAGCACGGACCCTCCTGTCTATATTTAAACATGCTATTCAAAAGTTTTCTCTAGACTGGAGATGTGGTACTGTGGTAGAATGTTTGGCTTGGCATGCCTGAGGCTCCAAGTTCAGTTTCCAGAACAAAAAAAGAAAATTGTCTTTAAACCTACCTTTTAATTTTGAATCCCTTATAGAATATGCAGACTTCTGTAACCTATTAAATATAAAATTAATAAGCTATACCCTGTAACATCAGGAAATTCTGAAATAGTTTATTTTAAAAATAAAGAAATCTTCACAATACCATTATCTGAAAGCTATCTTTAAAAAACAAACAAACAGAAAACCGCAAGCTCTGAAAGGTTTTATTAAAGGAAAACTTTCCCCATATCCTTTCTATGAGTCTGTCCTGGCATGCTTCCAACAGTAAGGGACTGCCCTGGGCAGGGGCAGCTACTCTGTAGCAGTGGAAGTCCTGCAGCTGTCTTTAAAGGCAGGGACTGGCTCAGGGAGAAGTGGGGGAGGGGAGGGAGGGGTGTGGGGAGAGACAGAAACAGAGCACACCATATGAAATGCCCTTACAAATACGTGCCAACAGGGATAGCACAGGATATCTAGCTCTCCTATTCAGAATGTATTAGCTGTTAACATTTAAGCTCACTTCTCAAGCACAAATTTAGAAAAACAGAAACATCTCATTTTCCACACATGGTTACTGTGTGCACGGAGTCAGAACTAGAAAGCTAGCCCATAATTTGTCTAGCAGTGCTTGTAAGAAATAAGGAGTTTCAAGCCCGTCCTGGTGACAGCGCGGAAGATGGAGGCGGAGGCCTGCATGTGCAAGCAGTGCCCGTCCACGCTGCAAAATAAAAGCGAAGGCAGGGCCGGAGGTGGTCGGGAGTAACGCCCTGCCTTCCACATACGGCCCACCTGACTTCAATTCCCAGTGTCAACTTTTACTACTACACATCACTAGTAAGTGAAACAAAAACAGACCTAACTTTGTATTGCATTGTACGTTTCTCCCTGCCACTGGCATCTATTCATAAAGACATTTTTACTTTGTAAAGAAAATAAGTTAAAGGGGAGAAGGAAGTTCTGAAAGAGCTTTGATAACTTTGGAAAGGATCTGGGTACTCTCAGGAATGTAGACAGCTGGTAAGCTTGGTTCTTAAGTATGTGTAAGAAAACCATGTTGTTTTCTATTTTCTTATTGCAGATATGAAACTATGAGTTATAATTTTCTCATAGTCATAATACTCTTTAAGGATTCACAACAAAATGAACAGTAGGCAAAAAGACATGCCATGTGACTAGTAACATAAACTGTCTACACACAGGAACTTTAGAAATGTTGCCTTCTGTCATTATCAAATTATGATAAGGTAGTTTATTCTCATACTGAGTCCTAGTGAAGATACTGAAGCTAACTGATGCCAAGAATGGTGGTATATGCCTGTAATTCGAGCACTCGGGACACAGAGGCAAGATTGCAAATTTGAGGCCAGCCAGGGCTACCTAGTCAGACTCTGTTTCAAAAATAAAATAAATCATTGAAGCTGGAGGCTGAGTATATAACTCCTGACAGCCTGCTTGCATGTATGAACAAGGCCCTAGGTTTCATCTACAGTGCTGAAAAAAATTAATGCAAAAAAAGAAAGAAAAGAGAAAGTGACATGAATTGAAGTTGAGAGAAACAATGTGCCCGATGGCACACAGGTGGACAGTGGAGTGCTGTAACTTAAATCTGTCTCTACTGTCACACTACTCCAGTTCTGGCATTTCATTGCTGACAAAACGTCAAAACTATAAAAAGAAATAAAGATTAAAAAGTGGTGGGATCTGGGTGGGTGGTGGCACATGCCTTTAGTCTCAGCACTCGGGAGGCAGAGAGACAGGAGGATCTCAGCAAGTTCAAGGCCAGCCTGGTCTACAGAGTGAGTTTCAGGACAGCCAGAGCTGTTACACAGAGAAACTCTGTCTCAGAAAACCATAAAAAAAAAAGGAAGGAAGGAAAGAAGGAAGAAAGAAAGGGATGGGAAGTGAAGAAAAGATCGAAAGGAACTTTCCTTAGGGGATGAGGTAAGAAGTGAGAATGGGAAGAGGAATTAAAATACTGCATACACTTCTGTTCAAGGAAAAGATTATCTGAAACAAAGGACTCCACTGTGTGCAGCAGACAGACAGGAGGCACGTGACATGTGACCTGGCACTAAGGGAGCCTACAGCCTGTGTATTTCACCTCACAGCAGTTAGTGTTTGCCTGAGAGGACAAGAGTCTATGCAAATGAATCTCCCATAGCACAAGAATTCCACACATCTTCCAAAACTGCTTTCAGAATTGGTCTGCAAGCAAGGGGACAAGGTTTTTAGTGGTCAGGTCATACTTCCGACTACAGGTGACATTGCACAACTTGGTCACTGTTCACACCCAACAAGCAAAGGGCTCTGAACTACTGACAACTACTTCTGGCCTCCTCTCCTGTACCTATACCTATAATTCCACTCTTACATTTCCTCAGCCGACCCGCAAAGCCACTGCTGTTTTCATTGTACAGGTAACAAGCTAGGCTTGAAGCTGTTGAGTAACCTGCCCAAGGCTAGGGGAGGAGGCACTTTCTCATTTCACCCGACTAGTCCTCAAAAGAACCCCCACTCTCGAGAAGAAGTTAGAGCACATACCTCAGTTTCTGCTCCACTGTGATAATAAATTTAGCATCTTTTACAAGAACAGAAGCAGCCTGCTGCACACCTTTCCTTGTGGCACAAAACTGAAAAGGAATTAGTGACCTCTGTATCAATCAGGTTAAAAACTCAACACCACACACAAAACCAGCAACTAATAACCCTTACCACAAGTGTGGGCTTCTGATCCGAGTATGTTCGTATAACACTGTACACTTTATAGTTGAGGGCTAAGTCAAACTTGAATTCAGTTTGGTTACTACTACAGGGGAAACCCAGGACCACTTTCTGAAGTTTCACAGGTCTATGGCTCTCATCCATTTTCAGACATACAGCAGGTCTCTCACCATCCGAAAGCCATTCTGCGATCTGAAAAAAACAGACGCGTGTGCATTACATTCTTTTTCTAGTGAAGTTCTATAGCTAAAAACAACACAATTCTAGACCACGTTAAAGTCAAGTTCTGAAAGTGTTTAATCAAAGCATCTTTTTCAACATTACAGATTTCACTGACACTGCTCTATAGATATGTTACTAAATGCTACCAATAGTAGTGTTTCAAGACCATAAACACTTTCTCGTGGTAAATTCTGACTAGTTATTAGTATTTTGTTTGACATTCCCGCATTAGAGCCCAAACTAGAATTAAAATCAATTTGGTCATAAAAATCAAAGTTCCCATGGCACCACAGTGCTGGTTATTGTTCAGAACTATTCCTGGAAATGACGGAAACATTTGCACTTCCCTAAACACTAGCAGCATAGTAGCAGAGGTTGGTCTTCTAACCAAAGAACAAATAAGCTTTTTAAAAAATAAATAAATAGTAAGTTAAAAATAAATAAATGGTAATAATAATTCATTTTTAAAATTTATGTATGTATGTATGTATGTATGTATTTATTTATTTATTTATTTATTTATTTATTTATTTATTTATTTATTTATTTATTTATTTATTTATGTGTGTATCTGCTATGAGTGTGTGGGTTCCTGAGGGGGCCAGAAAAGAACATCAGATCCCTTGGAGCTGGAGTCAGTGAGGTTCCCAACCTGAGTGCTATGACTCAACTGTGGTCCTCTGAAGATCAGCAAGTGCTCTTAACCTCTGACCCATTTCTCCAGACCCCAAATAAACTCTTGAGAGATGGTAGTAATTCAGACCCAGTATTAGAATTACTAATCAGTGCCTGATTCCGTGGTAAGAGGTCCTCATCCTTCCTTGCTCTAGTTAGTAACTGGGCTCCAGGCCTTGCCATGAAACTGCCTCTTGTCGGGGAAAGGTTTCTTGTTGGAAAGGCAGGAATATGGAAATAGTTGCAAGATTATTATGGGACAGGATCTGAACACACAGGAATTTGCATTTCTAGCGGGGTGGAGTGGTTGGCCAAGAATAAGGATTATTATTTTAGAGGAATATTGAGGGAAAGGACAAGAAAAACAAAAAGAAACTAGTGTTCACAGATCCAGTGATTATCACAATGAAGAAAGTTTCAATAATGTGATGGTATTTTTATAAGAATTGCTGTAAACCAGTAAAATGAAAAAAGAAAAGGGCATCACTGACTTGGTTAAAAAAATTTATGTAGTTGACAAATATATTAAAATACTCTAGTCAGTAAAAAAAAATCAGTGAAGTAAAAATCTTTAAAATAAGTATGTACATTTGAGAATAATTTATTACTATAAAAATAATTTCAAAGCCAGGCGGTGGTGGCGCATACCTTTAATCCCAGCACTCGGGAGGCAGAGCCAGGCGGATCTCTGTGAGTTCGAGGCCAGCCTGGGCTACCAAGTGAGTTCCAGGAAAGGCGCAAAGCTACACAGAGAAACCCTGTCTCGAAAAACAAACAAACAAACAAAAAATAATAATAATAATAATAATAATTTCATTATTTTGTTATCTAATGTTAGGATACAAAAAAATGGCTGCTAACAGGGAATAGAGAAATGACTTCTTAAATAAACGAATATAACTTTTATTGAAGGCAGTGTCCCCTGAAGGTTTAAACTAGCATTTCACTTACTTCATAGTATGCTAAGAAAATGAGTATGAATATTTTCAAAGATATATTAACTTCAGCACTGTTTATAACAGAGAAATGGAAATAACACTATATTATGAGATTAGATAAAAAACAAACTACAAAAAGTAAAGAATATTTGATAACATGGAAATTCTTACAGGTAAAACAACAAAAAATATATATGATTCCATGCTGCTATGGTTAAGATGTACTTTGTAAATGTCTCCCAAGGGTTTATATGCTAGAACCTGGTCCCAGTGTAGCAACAATGCAGAGGGAATCTTCAAGAACAGAATCTAGTGCAAGGTTGAGCATGTCATGGAGGATGCTGCCCCTGGAGGAGAGTAACACTGGCCTTACAGAGTAGGTTTCTTGAGAGTGGGTTGTTAGAAAAGGGTGAGTCTGGGTAGGTCTGGTGCTGCAGGCCTGTAATCCCAGCTCTGATAAAACCTGGACTTTTTATTTGGCCTGATCTGATTTACTGCGTTGGCAGAGAGGTTTAATGTCGAGGTACAGAAACTTTTCATCTGGTGTAGTGGCCCCTGGACACGTGGGAAAACCACTCCACTACTTACACATCTCTCTGCCAGACCAGATCGGCTCTCAGCCTGGAGAGTTACCCCTTCTAAGTCGCTGCCTTTAGGGGTCCAGGACGCTCCTCCTCCCAATTTCGGGGTACCCTTGCCAAGATGTGGCTGCGCCTGGGGCATCCCACCTGTTCCCACTCAATGCGATCCTCCCTGGATGTCTGGGATGCTGGGACATCCTGGCCTTGGATCTTCCTCTACACAACCCAGAAGCCTATCCCAACGGACGCATTGCACTTTTGACTTCAGGTCTGGAAAAGGCTTGTGAACCGTTGCTTACGGGTTAAGTCTGATCCCCAATCGCTACAAAACTTATCCAAAGCAGCTCCCTCATCCAGGTTTGGGAGCACTGCACTCCTGTCCCCTCCCCGTCTCACTGCCCCTTCTCTCTGGAGCTGCCCTCTCCAGACCTCACCCAAAGAAAGCCCACCCAGCAGCAGCTCCTTCCCCAGAGGGTGTTTAAGGTCTGCCCTACAGCCTTCCCCTAGTGGTTCCCCCCCTGGCTTCTCCTCTTTCCCAGGACTGCCCGGGAATGTTTTGCTCAGATTAAACCTGGACTTATTAATTTGGTCTGATTTGACTGACTGCATCGGTGGAGAGGCTTAATAACGAGGTACAGAAACTTTTCAATAAGAATGAGTTTTATGACCTAGAAGTAATGCTCAAGATTTAGGGGGAAAGGGTCTGGGATAAACAAAACAAATCCTGGGGAATATGGGCGGAACCTGGCTCAACAGATAACAAAGAATCACCAGGTTATAAACTCCATTCTTCTAAAGCATTCCTGGAGAAACAGCTAAGCAGCTCACTCCTTTGAAGAGAGAATCTGTGTGCTTAACTTTTCCTGGCTTCTCCAGTGCTTGTCTCTGTGCACAGGAATTTTTGCCATCTATACCTTGTCTATATGTTTAAAAGAATAAAAATTCTATATTGTTCTTGAACATGAACAAAACCAGTTGTAATTTTAGAAGAAATTTAGAGATAAGAACAAAATTTGTTATTGAAACAGACAATATAGCAACAATTTACAAAAATAATTTCTTTTTTTTTCCTTTTTTTTTGGGGGGGGGTTCGAGACAGGGTTTCTTTGTGTAGCTTTGCGCCTTTCCTGGAACTCGCTTTGGAGACCAGGCTGGCCTCGAACTCACAGAGATCCGCCTGGCTCTGCCTCCCGAGTGCTGGGATTAAAGGCGTGCGCCACCACCACCCGGCTTACAAAAATAATTTCTAAGTAGTACCAAAAAACAAATAAACAGGCTGACAAGTAAACAGGAGTGAGGAAGAATAAGACTATATACTTGTTTTTAAGAAGTTTGCTTAGGGGCTCGAGAGATGGCTCACAGGTTCAGAGCACTGGCTGGTCCTCTGGAGGACCTGGGTTCAATTCCCAGCAACTCAACTCACAAGCATCTTAACTCCAGGTCTCATTTTTTTTTTTTCTTTCCTGAGACAGGGTTTCTCATTGTAACAGCCCTAGCTGTCCTAGAACTCACTCTGTGGACCAGGCTGGCTTGGAGCTCACAGAGATTCACCTGCCTCTGCCTCCTGAGTGCTGGGATTAAAGGCGTGTGCCACCATCACCTAGTATAACTCCGATTCTAAATGACCCAACACCTTCTGACCTCCAAGAGCACCAAGCACATATAAACATATATGCAGGCACAACACCCATATATGGATAATAAAATAAAAGAAAAAGAAGTTTGCTTAGGGATTAAAGAAAAAGTCATATATTATTACAGAAAGTATAATACTCCAAACAACTGTCGGCCTACACATTCATGTCCCAATAACCATGAAATCATCCTTATGGCTATACTAAGGACAAGTCCACATACCTGCATTTTAGAAATAGTCGCTAGTGCTTACCACAATACAGACACACAGAACTGAGGGAAAGTGGGTGGTCACCCCAGCCACTGTTTGGTTTTCTCCACCACACTGTTATACAATTAAGAGTCAGCTCATCCAGCAGGCGGCGGTACACCTTTGGACACAGCACTGGGGAGGCAGAGCTCCATGAGTTCAAGGCCAGCCTGGTCTACAGGAGTTACAGGACAGCCAGAGCAGTTACACAGAGAAACTCTGTCTCAAAAAACCAATAAATAAGAGTCAGCTGTGGTATTGTATTCCCCGAAATATTGTGCGTGCTAATAAACTTATCTGGGGTCAGAGACAGAGCAGCCACAATATTAAACATAGAGGATAGGCAGTGGTAGCACACACCTTTAATCCTAGCATTCCAGAGGCAGAAATCCATGTGTTCAAGGATACAGCTAAGCATGGTGACTCATCATGCCTTTAATCCCAGAAAGCGAGCCTTTAATCCCAGGGAGTGGTGGTACAAAGCAGAAAGGTATATAAGGTGTGAGGACCAGAAACTAGAAGTATTTGACCTGGTTAAGCATTTGGTTGATTAAGCTTTTAGGCTTTGGAGCAGCATAGTTCAGCTGAGATTCATTGGGATGAGGACACAGAGGCTTCCAGTCTGAGGAAACAAGACCAGCTGAGAAGTTGGCCAGGTGAGGTTAGCTGTGACTTGTTCTGTCTCTCTGATCTTCCAGTTCACCCCAATACCTAGCTCAGGTTTGATTTTATTAATAAGAACTTTTAAGATTCATGATACAGTCAGCTCATCCAATGATCATGACACATTACTAGCTAAGTAACAAAGTGTCTGAAATAAGTGAAAACTATGAATTTTAATTAAAAGCAAATAGCAGAAATCTAGCACTAACTTTCTACATATACTAAATTTATTAAGTGACTGATAGAAAATGCCTTCTTCTCTGAGATCAAATTGATTAAACAGTCCATAAATAATAAAAAATCAAGCAAGTGAAGATTGTGACTTACATCCTCAGTATTGGGAATTGTTGCAGATACAGCTACAAATCTCATAGGAACAGGGCTGGCATTTTTTAAGGCCCTGGATAAAGACTGTACAGTTTTCATTCTGCTAACTACAACCTCAAGAGTTGGACCACGGTTTTCATCTTTTATAATATGCACCTAGGTAAGAAATCAAGAGAGAATCATTAGGTATAAAACAAAAAATCTATTTAATCAATTAAAATATACAACATTAATATTTTTACTTAGAAAAATAAGCATTTTCCAATTTGAAAGACTAAAAACATTATTTTACTTAAAATGTCATTTCTTTCCATCCATTTTAAACATCATTTTGTGTCTGTCTCTGAAGGTGAATGCCTTCATTACCTCATCAATGAGAAACAGTCGAACCAGCTGGACTAAAGAGTTGTCTCTCCACTTCCTAGTCATGGTGTCCCACTTTTCCTACAGGAAAAAATGCAAGTGGTTTATTCTACTAAGGAATCACAAGCATTGTTTAAGATACTGATAAACCTTATCAGACCTATTACAAACAAGGGCAACATTTCAGTTGATTCTTTAAAATCTCCCCAAAGAGTTGAGGATTAAAAGTTACTTAAATGATCTTAAGAGTCCTAAAACACAAGGTCTTCAGTCTTTGAAATAATCACAAGTCAAAATCGAATCACACTCTTCATGTTTGATGTGTGCGGACGTTCTGCTTGCATTTGTGTCTGTGCAACATCTGCATGTAGGTCCTGTGAAGACCAGAAAAGGACATCACATCTCCTGAGACTGGGGGGTGCTGGGAATCAAACTCAGGTCCTCCAGAAGAGTAACCCAGCCTCTTAACCACTGGGCCATCTCTCCAGCCCACTAATTATATACTTTAAGCCCTATCAAGGCATCACTTCTATAACATATGCTTGGACAAATGAATATAAGGAAAAAACGTGGTTATAGATTGTCCACAATTACAAATTGGTTTGTTTTACTCGTTGTTCATATATGTGATAATTTCTCTTCCACTTTTTTATCTATGGATATTCTCTCCATATCCTGAATAACAGTACTTTTATGGTAATTAGTTTACATTGCAAATACATGCTTGTACTTTGTATTTTTCTAACGATCTTTCTTAATGAAGATAAACAAATATTTTCAAGTAAATAATGAAACATAAATAATACTTACTGGAGTTGTCATAATTATATTGGCATGCTGGATCTCAAATAGGTCATCCATTACTGTATCTCCAGTAAGTTCTTTACAACTCAAGCCTATTGGTCCAAATTTTTCTTTCCAATCATCAAACCGCTGACTACAAAGGGCTTTTATTGGTGCCACTAAAATAATATATTTATTTTAAACACCAGTGTAATTTTTAAATTGTTTTCTCAAGGTCTAGTTAATAAAATTAGTCTAAAAGCACACGCTTATTGCTGTATAATACTGATAAAGTGAAAGCTAAAAATACAAACATAGGTAGCTATTAAAGCAGTCACCAGGAAGAACTAAAAACTGAAATGGAAGTGATTGCTGAGGGAATCTAAAAAACGGGGAGAGATGGAACAAGTGATTATTGATTTTTTCATAAGAAGTCTTTTGTGATTAGTCATTTCTTTTAAACTGTGTACATACAGCACTTAATGGAGTTTTATGAAATATACATCCCAAAAAAATGAGAACAGTTTTTTCTATGTAAAATTCTAGAATTGTAAAATATATGATTATTTGTTCATTTTGACTGTCCTCTTTTTTTTAAATGTAAAGTTCAAATCCTTAATTCAAATACATTATTTTCTATTTACAACTCTGGGAAAATGTGTTTCAAATTTAATGTAACAGATGAAACCAATTGTGACATGTCTTTATTACACTGCACAGAGGGCTAGGGTTACAGCTAAGTGGTGGAGCTCTCACCTAGTGTATGCAAGGCCCTCCCCGAGCTCAATGTCTAGCACCACATACACACATGAGCAAAAACGGGAGACTCTGTAGGTTAGTGGTGCTCGGCAGCATAGTACTTGTCTATAGGTTCAGTCACAGCACCACAACTAAATAAATTAATAATATTTTTAATGTATGAGCTACCAAGCTACCAAATAATAATCTCTGCTCTGAATTTAATTGACTTCATGTCTGCTTCACTCTTTGACTATACTTAACATTTTTACAATATATACTTACTGTAAACAATTTTCATGTTGAGCCATGGCAATGGTACTTCCATTAACAATCTTGTTATCGCAAGTTCAAACACTACAGTTTTCCCAGAACCAGTGGGGGCACAAATCACAAAATTCCTATCTGTGTAAAGAAGCTAAGAGATAAAAAGTCAACTGATTATCAATATATAGAATTTTTATATACAGTCTCAATTTTCTAGAAAATGTACTTTAAGAAGATGGTGTGGGGGGGGGGGCTGGAGAGATGGCTCAGAGGTTAAGAGCACTGCTTGCTCTTCCTAAAGGTCCTGAGTTCAATTCCCAGCACCCACATGGTGACTCACAACCACCAGTAATGAGATCTGGTGCCCTCTTCTGGCCTGCAGGGATACGTGCAGACAGAACACTGTATACATAATAAATAAATCTTTAAAAAAAAAAAGATTAGGAATATAGCTTCAAATGTGTTTACCTCCACAATTCCTAAGTGCAGTCCTGCTCTAGACATTTCAACCTGAATAACAACACATTTTGTCATATTATACTATTTTGTCAAAATGAATGCTAGACCTAAGAGAAAATTATCCTTTACCCTTAAGAGAACTTCTTATAAATTTATAAGATACTTACATCATCAAAGGCTTTGGATTGTATGTAGTTGAAGTAAGGGAATTCTTTGAATATACTTCTAAATTTTGCCGCTTAGAATAACATTAAGGAGTTAAATGTTTCAGAATTTTAAAAAATGTTTACTTTTAATTTAAAAATTCAGTTTTAATTCTATTGACTCTCACAGTATCCAATGATAAAGTTGTAACATTTGCTATTTTAGTATCTAAGAATTAATGGAAGGGAGCTGTTCTTGCAGAGACCCTGGGTTTGAGTCCTAGCACCTCCACGGTGGCTCATAGAAGGTACACAGAATCTGATGCCTTCTCCTGCCATTGTCAGGCACCAGGTATACATGTGGTACAACATACACACATGCAGGCAAAACACATACAAATAAAATACAATTTTTTTAAATAAAAAAGATAATGAAAATGATTCTACTCTGCTTCCACATTCCTTATTCTAAAAATAACTGATAAAATCTCTGTGGGAAAACAAAGTTACATAAGGAATATAACTTGCAAGTTAAATATGATGAAGGAGATCTGAATATATAGAGACATGCCTAAGAGCTATTTTTAGTCTGTTTTTCTTACTTGTCTTGACTAAGACATTTTTATATTGTCTTTAACTTTCAAATTTTCACTTATTAACTGATTTTGACAGTTTCATTTCATTAATAGAAGTGTTCTGGTCAGTTAATCTTGAATCTCTGCATTTTTAAATATTATTTGTGTTGTTTAATTATCAGCATATTTGCTCAGTAAAATGAACTTGGACTATACTTCTTCCCCTGTTAGAAAGTTTAAAAATATTAATAGGATAGTAAATCACCCCATTCTCTAAAGTGAGACTCTATTGCCAGATTCAGGAATATTAACGGCACTCTTCTTAGGAAGTTGCAACTGGTCAACTACATTTATTAGCACCATATGCAAATGCATTACTAGATCTAAGTCACAAAAAAAATGAGTTCCTACAAGTGAGGCCTTTAGGATTTATTAGGGGGCAGGAACAATGGCTCAGTAGTTAAGAGTACTTGCGGCTCTTGCAGAGAACTGGAATTCTGTCCTAATACCAACATCATGTAGCTCACAAACCCTGTGATCCTATTCCAGGGGATCCATTGCCCTCTTTTTGGATTTCATGGTCACCTTCATGCAGGTAGTGCATATATAGACAAGTAGGTACAGACCCATACACACAAAAGAAAATTAATAAAAACTTTAAAATATATATTTCAAAGAACATAGTTGTCTAAAAACTCTATTTTTATGATGTACTTAAATACTCATGGGTTGTTGTAGTAATGCTTTTTAAACCTTAAAAATGGATTATATGACTTTTCTGTCTAAATTTCACCCTTCCCTTCAAGAAAATGGCTACAAGGCCCTTCATCCTACCTCCCAACTCTCCCTCCAATCTTCCACCAGCCTTCATTGCTCTGACTTCAGATCCTCTGTTCTTTTAACCTCAGACTCTTCTCTAGTTACAATGGGCTCTACTATTCAGAACGTCAGCCACGACGTACCTGCCATGACATCTCCCCTATCTCTCCCCTGTCTTCATGCCTCATTCTACTCTCAGGTCTCCTTTGTTCTTCCATCTTATTGCTTGTGTCTCACATCTTAAGAAGGTTTGCCCTGTTTACTTTATTGAATGCTGTATCTTGAGCCTTCAATTCCAGCAGTCTCAATTTAATTCTCTTTTACCTGTTCTACGTTTTCTTTCCCCATGGTACTCATCACCTTCTAAAATTCATCTGACCCAATTTTTACAGTTACTGTTCAGATCTACCTCAGCCCATCTTCCACTGCAAGATTAGCAGTAACTCAAGGACAAGGACTCATTACCTCTTTTCTTAATTGGCATATCCACAAGTTCAGAACAGTGCCTAACTTAATGTAGGTTTGCACTTACTAAACCATATGGTTAATTTCTAAATCTTCACTTGACTTTCAGCATGTCATAATATTGTCATAATATATACAGACAAGCACACACACAAGTGAAAATAAAAACTTTAAAAAATATATTTTAATTATGTGACAAAATAAAAACAAAATTTAGAGTTAGTCAGAGTCCACCAGCTTTTTAAAGAACCGCATTTTCCCTCAAGGAATGTTTTTCCATATAAAATATTTATTTATAACAAGCCTAGAAGTGGCCTATCATGCTGGTTTTTCTCTCATTAGCTAGGTCTGCATCAATTTATATTCACAAAAATGAGTGTTTGATTCAGAGTACAGGCAGATCCAGTCTCCCAGTGCACGACAAACTCTGCCGTTAATGCATCATCTATCATCACTGTGAACACTCGGAATCAAGTTTTCCTTTTGTCCGTGACTCCCAGCAGCACCGCTGCAATTGTCTGCTACACTGGGGCGTCTGCACAACTGAGGAGGCAGTGCCACAGCAATCTGACCAAACTTGGGACGTCCTGAAGATTCAGCTAGAGAAACACACCGAGAAAGACCCCGCAAGGACCCACGTCTAAGCAGTCCACAAACGCTGTCTTTTACTTTGAACACATTCAAATAACAAAGTACACAGATCAGCGAATTTGACAATATATGAAACTGTTAAAAAATAGACCAATGGATACAAGTATAGACATCTATCTTTGTAGCTCTACTGAAGTGTGCAGCACACTGAAGGGTGCTGTAACATGAAAAGTCTTTAAAACTTTTCAAAGGCTAGTATTAAATTATGAAAAATTTTCTAACAAAAGAAGAACATCCCATTATACAGATAACCTGTTGTGTGATATTTTGATTGTGTTCTGACAAATAAAGCTTGCCTGGAGTCAGAGGGTGGAGCTAGCCACTAGCTGACCATAGAGGTTTGGAGGACTGTAGCGAGAGGAGATAGAAAGTGGTAAGGCAGGGCTGGGAGAGGATCTCAGACCTTTTGGTGGGAGGAATCGGAAAGGTAGGAAGTGACTATGGCTGCTCCCCTGCTTCTCTGATCTCTTAGGTTTTTATCCCAATATTTGAATCCTGATTTTTTATTAATAAGATTAATTAGATTTATGCTTCAATAACCAGACAATATTTTAATTATATTTTTGAGATATGATTACATTTCTCCCTTCAAACCCTCTCCCTGTCCCCCTTCAAATTCATGGCCTCTTTTTCAATGTTACTGTATGCATATATGCTTGTATATATACTAGAATAGAATAGAACATAACAGAATATAATAGAACATAATATAATATACTTTTCTAAATATAACCTTCTCAGTCTGTATAATGTTATGTATATGTATGTTTTCAGGGCTGTTTAGCACTGAACAACCAAGGGGAAAGACCACCTCTCCCGCTCCCAGTGTTCCTCAGTTGCCTATAGTTCTTTGGGTAGGGCTGAGGTTTCCTGGACTTTTTTCCCCGTCCACTCGGCCATTGGTGTCATCCTTGTTCAGCTCACGTTTGGGTGGCCATGTTCCCCAAACCTTATGAGTATAGTTTCCACTGTTACTAGGCGTCACACTCGCACAGGAAGCTCCCTGGTCCTTTTGGCTCTTACAATTGTTATCCCTCCTGTCCTGCAATATTCTTTGAGTCTCAGGGATTATGCTGGTTTGGTAAAGTGATGGTTGCAGGTTCTTCTCTGAGATCCATGAATTCACTAACACTGAGATGGGAGCTAAATTTCCACTACCAGCATGGCCTCCCTCCTATTGAGTAGGTCTTCAGTCCAATTAGAGAGCTGTTGGGTACCACCAAGGTACATGTGCCATTACTGCACCCTTATGATTATTGTACCATGCTGGTTATTGATGTGGTTCATAGACATCATAGCTGATCAGTTGGTTGCTCCCTCTTTTGGAAGCTTGCATGTACTTTCTAGTACTATGAAAGCTAGTCCTCAGAGATGGGATATTTAGGTCTAACTAGACAATAGTTAATTGCCTACTACTAAACTGTTTCTTATTTTCCCCTTCTACTGGTGCAAATACATATGTGTGTCTTAGTTAGGGTTTCTATTGCTGTGAAGAGACACCATGGCCGTGGCAACTCTTATAAAGGAAAAACATTTAATGGGGTGGCTTACATTTTCAGAGGTTCTATCCATTATCATCATGGTGCGACATGGTGGCATGGAGGCAGACATGCCACTGGAGCTGGGAGTCCTACATCTTGTTTCACAGGCTACAGGAAGTGGTCTGTGACACTGGGAGTAGCTTGAGCATGGAGACCTCAAAGCCCACCCCCCAGTTCTTCCAATAAAGCCACACCTCCTACGAGTGCCACTCCCTTGGGGGCCGTTTCCTTTCACACCACCATAACGTGGCACCCCAGAAGTTGACCTCGGGTGTTTTTTCTTAGCTCTCTACTTCATACATTGAGGCAGGCTCTCTTGCTAAAACTAGAGCTTGCTGTTCCAGGCTATTCAAGCCAGTTAGCTTGCTCTGGTGATTCTATCTCCACCTCTCTAGTTCCATGACAGGCTGCTGTGCCAATCCAGCTTTTACTGGATTCTGAGATCTGTTCCCTGTTTGTGGAACTGTATAGGATGGATTAGGTGTTGTGGCCTTGTTAGAGCAGATGTGTCACTGGGAGTGGGCTTTGGCCATTCTCAGGCTCTCTCTCTGCCTTCTACATGCTGATCCAGATGTGAGCTCTCAGATGCTTCAACCAACATGCCTGCCAATTTTTGCCACTCTGCCCTGCCATGATGGACTCTTAGCTCTCTGAGGCTGGAAGCCCAATTAAACGCTTTCTATTATAAACTGCTTTGGTCATGGTGTTTTATCACAGCTATAGAAAAGCAACCAAGATACTGCTCAGTATCTGAAATTCACTTTCTGCTTTTCAGATGTAAAAGGGATATCACCACCAGAATATTCTGAATACACTCAAGTATTTACATCAGAAATACTCAAACATGCAAACTTGACTATTCATTTCTTTTTTGTTTTGTTTTGTTTTGTTTTGTTTTTCAAGACAGAGTTAATCCATGTAGTTTTGGTGCCTGTCCTGGATCTCCTTCTGTAAACCAGGCTGACCTCGAACTCACAGAGATCCACCTGGCTCTGCCTCCCTAGTGCTGGTATCAAAGGTGTGTACCACCATCGACCAGCCCATTCATAACCTTCAAATGAAACTCCTTCTAAAATAGTAAAACTGTCCTCAAATCCACAAAATGTCCAATTTGCTTTGAGTTCTCCTATTTGATTTAATACAATATCTCTATTCTTGTTCTACCAAAAGAAATTTTTTATACATAAGTAAATTTCTGTGTTTAAATTGTCAGAATGAAACAGTTCCCAAACTGGACCAGCCTGCAGACCACACTTGAAGTAGCACTGACTATCATACAATGTATCTCTTAACATGACCCAAAAGATTTACTTTTCCATCTTTTTCTATGCTAACTAAAATAAACACACAAGAGTTGAATGAAACAAAACATTTTAAATATATAATTTCATAAAAATGAAGGATACGGATTTCTGTGACAGCCTTCAAGGAACCTAAGCCATTTGGGGTTATACCTAAAAGCAAAAGATACTACATATTTATAAGGATATTTTTAACCATTTCCATAAAACAGCTCCAATAAATTTTGTATAACATTTTACTGAGAAGTTAAAATATAAAGATACAGCTACAAAATAATGCAATATAATAAATGCATCAATTCCACATGGAGAGAGAACTTACTCTATTTTGTATTCTCCATTATGCTAATAAATGCAAATTAGTTTGTATTTTCACAAAAAGCAACTGAATAAAAAATTACCTTGAATGTCATGAGGCTGAGATGCAACGGAAAAGGATGGTACTTTGAATATGTTTTCTCCAATTTCAGAAGCAGAAAAAGCATCATTTGCTTTCAATTTATTTGTAGAATATTGAAGTTTCTGCTTACTATTGCTACTGTTCCATGATTTCTCTTTGTTTATTTTTGTTTGGGCTAGTTTCACTGGGCTAATATGAGAATCCAAGTTTATATTTTCATTAGCATAATCACATTCATGTATATTGTCACATGTTCTAAATAATCTGGAAAAAAAAAACCATGGTTTCTGCTTTTAACATTTGCTTAAAAACTAGCACAAGATATCCACTTAAAAACATCCATAACTACAGTTTATCACAGATTTATGTCTCTTCATTTTCCTAAAACTCAGCTAAGATTTTTGTGGCAGCTTGTCTCCAAGATGGCTCCCATGATCCTTGTCTCCAAGTAGTCACAGCTTTGATGGTCTACAAACTGCGTCACTACATCAGAACTGAACCATGTAACTGGTAGAGCACCCTAGTATGTAGTGCTGTAAGTAGGTGACTTCGAGGCTAAGTCACAGAGACACTCTCCCTTCCCACAGGGGTTTTGGATAGCTCATGCTGCGGAGAGTTAATTAGCATACCATGGAAACATTTAAAAACCCTGGAGAGGCCCATGTGGAGAGGTACTGAAGACTCCGGCCAACAGTCAACACCAACTGACAGACAAAATGAGTAGTTGACAAAAACAGACCAAGAGTCCTTGGGAAGTGTCAGGTAACCACATACAACATGGCATTTTGTTTGTGGCCCCTTGCAAAACCCCAATTATGCTTTTTCATGGGAGACCCCAGACTCAAACTACTAATTAACTTGATCCTAACTCATAAAAAAAAACTATCAAAACTAACAAAGCTTACTGTTGTTTTAAACCATTAAGTTTTGGAGTAATTTGTTCACAGCAATAGATATCTAATTAAACTGATGGAAATCAGCTAAGTGCTGAGGTGGGATGCCCACTAAATAAACTATAATAACAGCAGTTTCTCTAATCAGGTTACTGTAGGATGCAAAGGTCCTCTTGTAGGGTCCTGGCCTAGTAGATAAAAGGATTCAGAAGGAGCTCAGAAGGGAATCTGATGATGATTTATTGGAGAGAATAATAAGGCAGCCAAAAATGTTGTCTGCACAACTGTGAGGAAGGATCTAGAAAGAGGAGCAACACTTTCTGAGCTTGAAGTTAGAAAGCAGACAAGTTCACTGGCAAGTCTGTGAACAGCTGCATGGATGGAGGGGCTTCTGGTCTATGTCAGTGGTGACCCCCAACCATACAATTATTTTCATTGCTACTTCATAACTGCAAATGTGTTGTTATGAACTGTAATGTAATACCTGTATTTTCTGATGGCCTTAGGCCACCCCGGTGAAAGGGTCATGACCCCTAGAAGGGTCATGACCCACAGGTTGAGAACCAATGCTCTAAGGGGACAGTTTTTCCTCCCATTTTTATAAATTGCTTTCAGTCATATTTCTTTTCATTTTTCAGCCTTAGGTTGAAACAGGATTTTAGGTTAATAAAACAGGATTTTATCTTTAACACATACTCAACTGCTGACAATTCTATCACTGAAGACAGAAAATTCAAATACAGATAGGTGAAAAACAGAATCCATTAAAAAATGATCCTGGGAATGAGAAATAACTTATGCCCTAGAGTGACTCCATACACCACACCGTGATATTGGTTAAAATCAATGACTGGAACCAGGCAAATCTGGACTTAAGTACAAACCTCATCCATTTTTTTTAGGTGGGTGATTTTAAAGTTATTTAGATTCCAGTTATCAACATTCTATGGAGCTTTCTAGTCCCCTGAAAATGCTTCTCCATGAAGTCCTTTATGTCTTCAACTTCACTGATACTTTATTTTCTCCAGTCTTAAAAAAAAAGGCTCTGCGGCTGGGCGTTGGTGGCGCACGCCTTTAATCCCAGCACTCCGGAGGCAGAGCCAGGCAGATCTCTGTGAGTTCGAGGCCAGCCTGGACTACAGAGTGAGTTACAGGAAAGGCGCAAAGCTACACAGAGAAACCCTGTCTCGAAAAACCAAAAAAAAAAAAACCAAAAAAAAAAAAAACGTGACTCTGCCCTGAAAGCTCTTGCCTCTTAAAAATCCTTAGTTCTTTCAGTTCTCAGGTACTTGGAGGTTGAGACTTGTTTTCTTTATTCCAAATCTAGATCATTAATCTGCTTTAACCATAGTGTCTATACTATCTATAAATATCAGTATCTTTAGTGTTTTGCCACATATCAGTTTCTGGTTACTTTAGAATCTTGTTTCTTCATGCTATAATCTGTCATCATCCCATTACTTCAAAATTCATGCAGACACATTCAAAATATATCTCTCATTTTCTTAGGCAATTCATTTCCAATCCATCCTCTTTCACATGGCTTCAGTGACATGTTGTCATTTAATTTGCTTAATATAATTACCTCCAGCAGAATCCATTTTTCTTCAAATGGCATTTCATTTTTCTTAATAGCTAAAAACAAAAACACTGTGTATATACACCACCTTTTAAACATCTAGTCCTCTGTTGGTAAGCACTTAGGTTTGTTCCATTAAGAGCCATTATGAGCAGTGTAACTATCTCTTTGATATGTTAACTTGGGCATTTGTTCAATGGCTGACAGCTTCCATTCACACCAGCAGAGTATAAGGTTTCCCCTTTGTTCACATCTTCACCAGCATTTCAGCATTTGCTTTTTTTTTCCTTTTGGTTTTTTCAGACAGGGTTTCTCTGTATAGCCCTGGCTGTCCTCGAACTCATAGAGATCCGCCTGCCTCTACCTCCCAAGCGCTGGAACTAAAGGCGTGTGTCACCGCTTGTTGTTTTCTTAATGACTGCCTTTCTGACTGGAATGAGATAAAATCTCAATATAGTTTTATTTGCAATTCTCTGATGGCTAGTATTGTACACTTTTTCTGTGTTTATTACACAGTTGTACTTTTCTGAAAACTACTCATTTCATTAGCCCATTTGTTGAATGAATGGAGTGTTCCAAAGAATTGGATTAAGTTCTTTTTTTTTTTTTTTTTTTTTTTTGGTTTTTCGAGACAGGGTTTCTCTGTGTAGCTTTGCACCTTTCCTGGAACTCACTTGGTAGCCTAGGCTGGCCTCGAACTCACAGAGATCCGCCTGGCTCTGCCTCCCGAGTGCTGGGATTAAAGGCGTGCGCCACCACCGCCCGGCTTTAAGTTCTTTATATATCCTAGCTATTAATCTGGTCAGGTATATAGCTAGCAAAAATTTCCCATTCTGTAAGCTGCATCTTTTGATTGTTTCCTCTGTATCAATTATATTAGCATAATTTCATGAGCAACTGGACTTTTCAGAAAGTATATACTTTTGCTGACATCATAAAGTGCTTTTCCTACTTTTTCCTTTAATAGTTTCAGAGCCTAACATTAAAGTCTTTATCTATTTGGAGTTGGATTTCATATGTGGTAAGAGATACTTAGTTTCATTCTTTCATAGGTAGAAATCCTATTTGCCCAGCATCATTTGTTTAATAAGGAGTTTTTTTCTCCAATATGTATTTTTAGTGTCTTTGTAAAACATCAGGTGGCTACAGCTATATAGGTTTGAAATTTAAAATTTTATTATTAATTCTATGAAGGGTGATACTGGAAGTTTGATAGGGATTACACCAAATCTTGCTTTTGGGTGTATAGCGATTTTCAGTGTTAACTCTGATCTGTGAGTGTGGGAGGTCTTTCCATCGCCTAGTGTCTCCCTCAGTTTCTTCTTCAGTATTTTCGACTTTTCACTGCAGACATCTTCCACTTCTTTGGCTAAACTTATTCTAAGGTATTTAATTTTTTGAGGCAGTTGTGAATGGATTTCCCCCCCTTGATTTCATTACCGATAATATGTTTATTGGTGGTATACAAGAAGGCAAGCAACTTTTGTACATTGCTTTTGTATCCTGCTACTTTTCTGAAAGTATTTATTAGATCTAAGAGTTTTCTGGTGGGGTTCTCAGAGTCATAGAGAATCATATCACCTGCAAATAATATTTTGATGACTTCCTTTCCTATTTGTATCCTTTTATCTCCTTCTCTTGTCTTATTGCCCTAGCTAAGGCTTTAAGTACTATTTTGAATAAGAGTTGAGAAAGTGAGGGACTGGAGAGATGACTCAGAGGTTAAAAGCATTCTTACTCTTCCAGAGGACCAGAATTAGATTCTTAGCACCCAACTTAAGGTGGCTCACAACTGATGGGTGATGTCACTCTGCATGCTGTGAATGTGTTGTTCCCACTGGTTGATAAATAAAATGCTGATTGGCCAGTAGCCAGGCAGAAAGTATAGGCAGGATAAACAGACAAGGAGAATTCTGGGAAGAGGAAGGCTGAGTCAGGAGTCACCAGCCAGACACAGAGGAGATGCTGCCAGCCGCTGCCATGAGAAGCAAGATGAAAAAGTACTGGTAAGCCACAAGCCATGTGGCAACTTACAGATTAATAGAAACGGGTTAATTTAAAACATAAGAACTAGATAGCAAGAAGCCTGTCATGGCCATACAGTTTATAAGTAATATAAGCCTCTGTGTGTTTACTTGGGTCTGAGTGGCTGCAGGAGCCGGGTGGATACAGGAAAACTTCAGCTACACATAATCACCTGTAGCTCCAGCCCCTGGGGATCTGTTTTCTCTGGCCTCTACAGGTACCTACACCCATTATATACACTCACACACATCACAAGATTTAAAACAAAATAAACTTGCACCATTAATCCCCGCACTAGGGAGACAGAAGCAGATGGATCTCTATGAGTTTGGGGCCAGCCTGGTCTACAAAGTGAGTTCCAGGAAAGCCAGAGCTATAAATAGAAATCTTATCTCAAAAAAAACAATAATAACAATAATAATAATAATGAATATTTTTTAAAGTGGAAAAGATGAACACCATTGTCTTGATTCTGATTTTAGTAGAAATTTTTTGAGGTTTTTCCCAATTAGTATAATACTAGCTACCAGTTTGTCATGTATAACCTTCATTATGATGAGATAGTCTATTCTAATTTCTTTGGGTTTTCATCATAGAGGTTAGATTTAGCTGAAAACCCTCCTCTGCATTCAATGAGAGGATGGTAATTTATGTCTGAGTCCATTTATGTGAGGCATCACACGTAAGGCCTGTAGATACAACTGACCTATGCTCTTTTGTTCTTGTCGTGTCTTTGGTTTTGGTATCAGGGAACTACTGGTTTTGTTAAGAGTTTGGTAGCATCCTTCCTTTCTATTTTATGAACTGGATTGAGAAGTACTGGTGTTAGCTCTTCTTTAAAGGTCTGGTAGAATTCAGCAGAGACTCCATCTGGACCTGAACTCTCTTTAACTGATTTTGTTTATTACTGTTTCAATATCATTGCTTATTATAGATCTGTTTGTCTCATTTTGGTTTAACTTTGGTAGATTATATGCATCTAGAAATTCATCAATTTCTTTTATATTTTCTAGTTTACCAAAATATAAGTTTTTAAGGTATGTTCTAATTATTTTCTGAATTCTATTTGTATCTGTGGTAATGTCCCTCTTTCAAGGTCCAATTTTATTAGTTTGGGTGTCTCCCTTTTTCTTTTGGCTAGTTTGATTAGGGATTGATTATTTATTTATTTGTTTGTTTGTTTTTCGAGACAAGGTTTCTACAAAGGTAGCTTTGTAGACCAGGCTGGCCTTGAACTCACAGAGATCCACCTGCCTCTGCCTTCTGAGTGCTGGGATTACAGGCATGCACCACCATCCCCCAGCTATTTATTTATTTATTTATTAAAGAACTAACTCTAATTGATTCTAAGAATGAATGTTGTTGCTTATTCATCTTCTGCCCTGATATTTCTTTCCAGATATTGATGTTGACTTTGGCTTGCTTTTCCAAGGACCTAGGGTTCATCACTGTTTACTTGAAATATGGTTTTCATCTATTTATTTTTGAGATATGGTCTCACTGTGTAGGCCTGGTTAGCTTAGAGCTTGCTCTGTAGAGTATGTGGTGAGTCTCTTGCCTTTGCCTCTTGACTGCTCATATTACAGGGTATGTCACTTAGTGCCTGAGTTATCTTTGTTTTTGTTTGTTCTCTTTTATGTAGGCATCTGAAGCATAAACTTCCCTCTTATGGCCACTTTCACTGTATTAAATAAGGTTTGGGTATGTTGTATTTTCATTTCACTTGATTTAAGAATATTTTGTTTTCATTTGATTCAGGAATGTTTTGTCTGTTGTTCAATCTCCATGAGTTTGTGTGTTCTTTAGTTTCTTTTGCTATTAATTTGTAGTTTTATTCTATAATGGTCAGATTGAATATAAGAAATTATTTCAGTTTTTATACATTTGTTAGATGTGCTTTCTTTCCTACTACAGAAAATGTTCCATTAGCTGCTGACAATGTGTATTCAGCAGTGTTTGGATGGAATTTCTGTAGAAGTTTGTGAGGTCTTTGATCTTTGATGCTATTTAATTCATGTTGTTTCTAACTAAGTCTCTATTGTTCTATTTTATCAAATAAAGACTTGGGAGCCAGAGGCACAGAAAGCCCAGCTGCTTCCTCCTCCACCATCATCCCTATAGCCTTATGGATATGTTTATGTTTCTCTATATCCAGAGAATTCCTTCAAGTATCATATAGAGTGCTGACTAAGTGGTATGAATTCTTTAGTTTGTTTTTGTTGTGGAAAGTCTTTCTCCTTTAATTATGGCAGACAATTTTTCTGGATATAGTAATCTGTATTGGCAGTTAGTGACTTTGAGAGATCAAAATGATTCATTCCATGCTTTCTGGCTGTTAAGTTTGTATTGAGAAATCTGCTACTATTCTGATAGGTTTATCTTTATGCCTTTGTTTTTATGGTTAGTATTTTAAATAAAATGTCACAGGGAGTCAAAGCACAGCCTCCATATGAAAATATAGTAATCATCAATGAAAAAGAATCTTCTCAACTCCAGTCATTGTAGGAAATAGAGAAACACTGATAGTACTGTTTATTAAGATAGAAGCTACTTGGGTATGAGAAATAAAAGAGAAAACAAGTAGTTAATATTAGGGTTATAGAAAGAGAAATAGAGGAGGTAAAAGTAAACAGCAACAGGTAACAAAAGGAACAAGGTTGTAGCTCTGGCTAAAGGCAGACTGAAAGAAAAAAGCATAAAGAAATATACAAATTGGATCTGACCCAAAATCCTCTTCCCCCAGGACTAGCTTTCCTGGTACCAGAAGATGCCATACAAACTCCCATAGGAGGGAAGAAATGTGGAGGCTCACAGCAGCTTCCTAGTAAGACCTTACTCAGGGTCAGAGAATCTGGGTTTGCTTTACCCAGCAGGGCTGAATAATGGGATGATTTGGCCACAGGTGTGGTTATCAGGTGTTTTGAAGGCTCTACACTTGAAAGATGTGCTTTGATCTTGAAAGGGGGAGGTCTTTTGCCTCACCGCTCAGCATTATATAAAAAGCCCTTCAGAATAAACCTCAAGGAGGCTGGGTATTGACCCAGGTGTCTCCCAAAGCTATCCTGTGTCTCTGTCTTTCTTGTCCTCTCTGCCTATATTTCTATCTAATACTTACTCATTTCTCTCCCCTCCCGACAAGAACCTTTTGACAGGTCAGAGCTGGACTCTGACAAGGGAACCGTCAGTCCTACCCAGCTATGACATCTATTAACCCCAACAACACCAGCATGGCATGATAACGGTGATGATACACTGTGTATACTAACAAAATTTGCCTGAAGATCAGAGAACAGAATAAGCCACTAGATTAAACATAGAGGGCAGGCAGGGGTGGCACACACCTTTAATCCTAGCACTTGGGAGGCAGAGATCCATCTGGATCTCTATGAGTTCAAAGCCAGCCTGGAATGAGATTGACTCAGTCTAGGAGAGAAACAGAGCCAGGCAGTCATGGCACACACCTTTAATTCCAGCACTAGGAAGGAAGTGAAACAGCTGGGCAGAGAAAGGTATATAAGGTATGAGGAGGAACGAAGGCTTTTTCAGGCTGAGGAATCCTAGAGGTAAGAGGTGGCTATGGCTTGTTCCTTTGTCTCTCTGATCTTTCAACATTTACCCCAATATCTAGCTCCAGGTTTTTTATAAGACCATTTTAGAATTCATACAACAGATAACCCTAAGGGTGCATTAGTGGCACTCATACTTGGTGGGTCTTACATTTCTAATTGGATGTTAAGACTTGCTCAGCAGAAGAGATATCATCTTGTTACAGGAAACCAACCAACTACCCAGGGCTAGTGAAGTCATGGATCTTGATGGAGAACCTACAACCACTACTTTACTAAATCAACATAATCTCTAACATCATTCAAAACACTTGTTGGTCCTTATACCCACAGAAAACATATAATCCTCATTCCTCATCAAAAAAACTCAGCCGGGCGATGGTGGTGGTGCACACCTTTAATCACAGTACTTGGGAGGCAGAGCCAGGTGGATCTTTGTGAGTTCAAGGCCAGCCTAGTCTACAGAGTGAGATCCAGGAAAGGCTCAAAGCTACACAGAGCAACCCTATCTCAAAACAAAACAAAAACAAAAAAACAAAAAGAAAACTTCTCTTTGCAACAGACTGAGACCATTACAGAAAAGTCTAACTAATCAAAATGCAGAGTTGTGGAGCCTAATTTCAATGGATAAATCTGCAAAACACTCCCAAACCCAGGTATCAGGGAATCCAGTGGAAGAGGGGGAAGAAAGATTGTAAGAGCCAGAAGATCAGGGAGTTTGTTGTGAGATTGTGTTTCTTAGGAATGTCAGAAGCTACAACCCATAAAGTCTCCCCAAAATGACTGCTAAAACATGAGCTGAATAAGGACAACAGACATGCTAAGAGGGATATGGGAGCAAGGAACCCCAGGAGGCCTCAATCCTACACAAAGAACTACAGGCAACTAAGGAATACTGAGAAGAGGAGAAACAGTCTTCCCCAGACAAGGGCAAACCAACTAGCCAATACTATCTGAATACTAACTGGCCAGCTCTGAAAACATACATACAAGTAACATAATCAGACTGAACAGGTTATATGTAGAATATTATTTAAGGTGTGTTAAATTTGTTTATAATGTGGAACATTTGTTTTAATGATGCAAAGATGTGTTGCATTTGTTTAACTCTGTGAGGCTGTGTGATTTTGCCTGTCTAAAACACCTGATGGTCTAATAAAAAGCAGGAGAAGGAATGGGTGGGGCTGGCAAGCAGAGAGAATAAATAGAAGAAACCTGAGAGAAAAAGGATCAAGGAGCAAGAGGAAAGAGGAGGACACCAGGGACCAGTCACCCAACTACACAGCAAGCCATGGAGTAAGAAGGAAAGAAAAGGTATTCAGAAATAGAGAAAGGTAAAAGCCCAGAGGCAAAAGGTAGATGGGATAATTTAAGAAAAACTGGCTAGAAACAAGCCAAGATAAGGCCAAGCATTTACGATTGCCTCTGTGTGTGATTGGGGAGTTGGGTGGCAGCCCCCCCCCCAAAAAAGAGCAAAAACAACAACAGTTGTATTTATGTATTTAGGAAAATACATATACATCGATGCATATACATCTGTACATACAACATTTAATGAAAATAGAGACTATGCTTTTGAAAGAGAGTAAGGAGTAAAGGGAAGGTTTAGAGGGAGGGAAGAAAGGAGAAATGATGTAACTTATTATAATCTCAAAAAATAAAACGCATGAATCCTAAATGGTCTTATAATAAAAAACCTGGAGCCAGATATTGGGGTAAATGCTGAAAGATCAGAGAGACAAAGGAACAAGCCACTAGAGAAACTTTTTACCACTACTGAATCCTCAGGCCGAATGGAAGGTGAGATCCTATCTCCACAAATCCTCTGATTTAAAGCCTCTGAATCCTCAGCTGAAAAACTCTAGTTCCTGTTTCCTCGCGCCTTCTATACCTTTCTCCACCCAGCCATTTCATTTCCTTCATAGTGCTGGGATTAACAGTGTGTGTGCTTCCCAAATACTGGTAGCAAAGACATGAGATCTCAAGTACTGGATTAAAGGTGTGTGCCACCACTGCCTGGCTCTGCTTCTCTCCTAGACTGAATCAATTTCATGCAGTCCAGTGTAGCTTTGATCACTGGATCTCTGCCTCTGCCTCCTTGAGTGATAGGATTAAGTGTGTGTGCCACCACTGCCTGGCCTCTATGTTTTATCTAGTGGCTAGCTCTGTCCTCCGATCCTCAGGCAAGCTTTATTTGACACAAATATATCACCACAATAAAATATATAACTTAAAAAAAAAAAGAAATACAATCAAAAATATAATCTAAAATAACTCCAGCTCTCAGGAGGCTAAGGCAGAGAAACTACCCAAATCAAGAGAGACCAAGAGCAAAGTAGGACAAAAGTGGTCTGCTAAAGTAAATTGTTTCTGTTTTCACGTTGTTTTCTCCTGTATGTTAAAAGCAGTAGGACGCTAACACATGTGAGATCATACAATATACATACTTAGTCTCTGTCCCTGGTTTGCAACATTACTTTTAATCTATTCATCCACTGATTTGTGAAAAGGGTCATTTTGGAGTATAGCCAAAAATATATCATTTAGAACCAAACATGGTAGCACATGCCTTGAATGCTGGTACTCAGGAGGTGACGACAAGAAGATGTCTATACTTTTGAACTCATCTGTGTCTACAGAGTGAATTCCATTTCACCTACACAATGAGATCCTGACTCAAAATAAAACAACCAGTGTGTGTGTGTGTGTGTGTGTGTGTGTGTGTGTGTGTGTGTGTGTGTGTGTAGGGTTAACTAGAAGCAGGTTTCACACTGTTTTAAAATGAACTATAACATATTTTAGCTTTCAGTTATAACTTTCAGTATGGCTAAGTATTAACAGATATAATTACCCACCTAAAGAAAACTGAGATTCCTCAGTTAATTTTAAGTATTAAAGGGCACCAATAAGAAAAGTTTGAGAATCTTTGCTCTAATCATGTATGTTGTTAAAATAACTGTCACACTACGAAACATTCAGTGAGTTAGTTTTAGAAGCTCATTGTCCTTGCCTTTATGGTAAGTTTTAAGTTCTGAAAGACGAGAACTGGAGACTCCTGTGCACAGAACCCCAGGCCTGGCAATGTCTGGCACATAAACTACTGTTGCTACTGTTTTTCTCAACAACCTCCTATTAAATTTAATTCTTTTCCGTGTTCACCTAGTACTCAGATTTGCTCAGCGTATTATGCAACTAGTTAGTTACCCTTTTTTGAATGCTGATGTGTACTTTCCTCTGTCTTCTGCAGCGTTAGGGAATTTCAGATCCCCAGGACCACTCTTTGCAGGTGGATTCTCAGTGCCCATGTGATCTTTATACTTCTGAGAAGAGCCATAGAACAGTGTGCCAGCAATATGGGATGAGTCATTGTTACTTGATCCTCCTAATTTCAGGTGATCCTGTTTATGCACATTACAGGGAAAATGGAATTTTTGTATTGGTGAAATACAACTTTTGTCTTCATTAATGATCTTCAGATTTGATGCTATCATTTTTGGCATCTTTCCTTGGCCTAGGATAAAAGAAATACACTAATTATTATTACATATTACATGTTCTTTGTGAAAAGAATTTTCTAAATAATGACAGAAAATTTCAATGAAAAGTTTCTAAAGAGGGCCAGTGACATGGTTTAGTGGGTCAAGTATCTGCCATCAAGCCCGAGAACCTGAGTTCTGTCCCGAGGACGCACATGGTGGACGGAGAGAACTTACTCCCACAAGTTGTCCTCTGACTTCACAAACACTGTGGTAGTACCCCCATAAACACAGGCACTAAGTAAGCATAACAAAATTAAAAATTTTCTAAAGAGCTTACTAGATAAATACAAAAATTAAAAGAATCAATACAATAATAAGATAATCTGTACTACTGTAGTCATGAAATAAAGATGGTTGTTTCTGGAGGCAGACACAGACAGACCTCTGTGAGTTAAAGGCCAGCCTCATCTGCATAGTGAGTTTCAGGCTAGCCAAGGCTACACAGTGAGGTCCTGCATAAAAAATATTATTATACAAATTCATATGCAAACATATATAAATTATGAGTCATAATAAAACATTAAAATTTTGAATATTATCATATAAGAAACATACATTGTTTGAACATGCTTGTTTGGGGGAAAATTTTTTTGTAGTATTGGGAAAGACTGAGGCCCTCCTGTATGATAAGCTCATGTTCTGCTACATCATTAGCTTAACAATGTTTAAAATAATCTATTATACATAACCTTCTGCATCTTGGTGTTTTTCACTGAGAACACTTCAGAGATCTGGCTCTCAGAAAATTGTACTTTTTGTAAAGAACAACACAAAACAGAATTGCATTAGCAAGTTTTAGTATTCATAGAGCAGCAGAACAAACAAGTACGTGATAGTGTATTATGCACTGTGTGAATGTGTTTGTAGAGAAGGTGAATGTTCTAGACCTTGAGATTTGATGCACAAGCAAAAAAGGAATTAATACTTCAATACATTAGTAGATTTTTTTTTATACTGACATAAACTACATGAGTTTGGCTTCACAAGAAACATGACAACTTACTTAATAGTTTATAACTTTCAATTTCTTCCTCTAACTCCTGAGTATCTGGAATTTCTGAAATCAGTGGAGCTGGAGGGAGAAACCAATCCAGTGATTTTTCCTTAACTGGAAGGCTATACAGAAAACAAAATGTAAATATATGTTAATAAGGACAGGCTATCAAAAACCATCTATTTATTAAACATTACTCAAATACAAACTCTTAGAATGACACTCCATAAACAAACTGTCACAGACTTGCTTTGTCCCTGTATGTATGGCAATGCTCTCAACATCTTGCCCTGTGTGTCACAGGACGAATGCACACTGCTGTATGAGGAACGCTGGCTGAATGATAGTTGTGAGGCCACTTCATTTTCTCCTCACTCAAATGTTAGCATTTCAAGTACTGCATACAACAAATTACTTGTGACATATTGCACCTAAAACCATGGGCTATCAACATGTAAATGTCACCATTACTATATTCTAGATTATTCCTGCAACTATTAAGAATTAAAAGTCCCTAAAATTATAAAACTGAAAATAATACATTAGATAACCCTCCTTTCAGGCACACTTACTTTTCAGTTTCATCTGGGCTACTAAAAAACAAATTATCCATGGAAAAAAAGCAATTGCTTGATTTCAGCATTGTTGAAAACCAGACTTTGTCTGAAATCTACAAGAAAAAAAAAAGCAGTTTATATTCATTTACAGGAATGTAAAAAACAATTTCTGGACAAGTAAGTGAGAATCATTAATTTCCCAGAATGTTTTCTAAAATATAATCACAGACAACTATTTAGCTTTGTCTTTCGAAAGTTCTTTGAAAATGCTTCATTATGAAACACATTATTCTCCGTTCATTCATGTGTTTTCCCACATGCATCCCTCTCTATACTGCACTAATGTTTAGAATGTACTTCCATTCTTCTCCTGGCAAATTCTAATACATCCTTCAGTGTGTAGGTCACCATTGTTAAAAGCATACATTGCTCCTTTTTCATTTCAATTATCACCCCCTGCACATCAAAACTATATCTCATTTTTCTAAATTCTGAAACATAATGAAGTGTTCTATAGGTCAAAGCAAGAAATTAGATGCACGAATCATAAAACATAAATTACAAAATTACGTCTCCCTATTTTTAAGATTTATTTATTTATTATGTATACAGTGTTCTGCCTGCATGTATGTAGGCACACCAGAAGAGGGCACCAGATCTCATTACAGGTGGTGGTGAGCCACCATGTGGGTGCTGGGAATTGAACTCAGGACCTCTGGAAGAACAGTCGGTGTTCTTAACCACTGAGCCATCTGTCCAGCCCACATTTCCATTTCTTATGTGATAGTCAATAACTGGAAATTTGTCCTCAGGACAGAAATTCAAAATTTTAAAACTACATGAACACGATCTCATAGCAAAAGTGCATTACCAAGTTAGAATCTACGTTACCAAGATGAGAGTTCTCTAGTGAAAATATAAAACACATGTAGGGTGAGGTTAGGAGGAAGGCCATTTCCAGTGTAGCTCTTGACGAAATGCCACAAGAGGCTAAATCCTGCACACACTTTAGGACAGTTCTTACTGAACCAGAATACTGTGGGTTTTTCATTGTTTTATTTGGGTTATATTTACTTTTAATACTCTTCTCAATTTATTAATCACCCAGTCACCAACAAAAAGAAGTAGCCCAAACTAAAACAAGTAAATATAATTCTATAAACATCTAAAACAATTTGACTGCATGATAAACAGAAGCCAAGGAAAACTGAGCAGAAAGTACAAGGGAATCATTCTGAAACACACTAACAGATCTTCACGTCTACTTATGAAACAATTTCAGAACTTGAAAACAGTTATCTGAAAAACCCACGCTAATCAACTTTGTATTTATTGTCCAAGAAGCTGCAAAATGCTTCCTGTCTAGTGTCAGAACTATATTTTAATCAACAAAAGGTTAATGAAGTAAAACCCATCAAGCCAGGTTTATAGGGCTCTACTACCTCAGAGTTTAAGTAGAAAATCTCATTACTAACATGTATGATCAAGTTCTTTATTCTAAAAGAAAGTGGAAATAAGACAACAAAACAGATTAAAACTAACTTTAAATGTTACACTATACAAAAAGACCTCCCATATACGCAGAAAATACTGTCACAAGAACTTTTTTCTAGTTCTAGTACAAAAGGTGGTATAACTTATTTTAGTACAGAATAAAAACGTGTGTGTGTGTGTGTGTGTGTGTGTGTGTGTGTGTGTACACACTCTGGTTAAAAAAAACTTTATAATTTTCTATCCCTCAATCCTGCATTATTTTTCTTTATAACACTCATCTATAATTGGAACTTTGTATTTAGTTGTTTATCTTTCTCCCTGCAAAGCAAAGAAGGGATTTTTTTTCTTATATGTTTCAATAACCTAGAACAGTTCCTGACAGAGTAGATAATCAATAAAAATTCAATGTAGAAGCCAGCCGGTGGTGGCGCACATCTTTAATCCCAGCACTTGAGAGGCAGAGCCTGGCGGATCTTTTTGAGTTCAAGGCCAGCCTGGTCTACAGAGCGAGATCCGAGAAAGGCACCAAAACTACACAGAGAAACCCTGTCTCGAAAAACCAAAAAAGAAAAAGAAAAATTCAATGAATGCACTAGCAATCACCTATAATTCTAAATAAAACAATTTCAGTTAATTGATTACCCACAGTTAATGTTAAGTTTAAATTTCTGAATTTTTCTTCTAGCTCAAGATTCATGTAATCACACCATTAAGGATCTAAAAGATTGTAAATTTGGAACTTTCATCTTGTAAATAAATCTTTTTTTTTTTAAAAAAAACAACAACAACAAAAAAAAACCATAGTATCTAGCCAGCTGGTAACCCCAGCACTTGGGAGACAGAGCCCGGAAGATCTCTGTGAGTTCGAGGCCAGCCTGGTCTACAGAGCAAGATCCAGGACAGGCACCAAAACTACACAAAGAAACTCTGTCTCAAAAAACCAAAAACCAAAACCAAAAAACAAACAAACGAAAAATAGTATCTAAAATAAACCTTGTTACATTTGATGTAAGATAATAAATTTTTAATTAAAGTTTTAGGTTTAGATTGAGATATTTTAAATTTATCACAAAGTTCTTATTTCAGAGCTGGGCACGGTAGTAGAAGTCTAAAATCCAGCCCTGGGAAAGTGGAGGCAGGAGGATCAGTTCGAGGCTGGTCTCAGCTGAGGTCAGCCTGGGCTACAACAAAAAACAGGTTTCACCACAAAATACAGTGCAAACTCAGTAAGTACTCAGTCACGAAGTAGCTTTACTTCGTGAGTGCAGTGTGTTGCTTGTAGAAGTTAGCACACACCTCTCTCTAATTCCGTCGGCAACTCTACTATCCTATTCTCCGTAATCGTCTACTTATGTGTAAACTGCGGGTTGTGGGCTCTCATTTTCACACTGAAGAACGCACACCGTCCATGGGAGTGGTCCCCGGCAGGAACTCCCACCGAAGGCGGTGAGAGAGTAGAACCAGGACGGGCTGCCCAGAGACTCCGGGATAGCCTCGGCTAGCCGTGGGGAGCCTGTTACACACACACAACACTGACTCGCAGGAAAGCACCGGTCAGGAAAGCAGCCCGGCCCCGGGGCCAAGCACCAGATGACCACGGGCCGGGCAGGGACTGGAGAACCAGGTCGCCCGCCCGCCGGTCCGCATCGCGTGCCCAGGGGAGGGAAAATGGACCTGGTGAGCTGGAGGCGGCGCCCGCCCTCATCCCAGCACTGGGGAGGCAGAGGCGGGCGGATCTCAGTGAGTTCCGGGCCAGCCTGGTCTACAGAGCGAGTTCCGGGACAGGCTCCAAAGCTACACAGAGAAACCCTGTCTCAACCCCCCCCCCCCAAAAAAAGGGCTCAGCGGCTCCCGGTTAGCGGCTGACGTGGTGCACGTGGGGGCCCCCGGGTCCCTCATCCCGGCCTCCCCCACCCCGGCCCCCTCACCCCGGCCCCCCCCCCCGGGCAGCTCCCCCTCAGGCCTCCCTCAGGCCCCTCTGACAGGAACGCCGAGGAGTCGCGCGCCCTCGCCCGCCTGCCCAGCAGATGGCGCCCGGGCCAAGCCGCGCCGCCGGGCGGCCCGCGCCCCCTCCACACCCACGCGCGCCCCCTCCACACCCGCCCGCGCCCCCTCCACACCCACCCGCGTCGCTCCCCGGTCCCCACGCTGATGCCGACGACGCGCGCCCAGGCCCAGGCCGCGGCCACTCCCCGACCCTCACGCCGAGCGCCGATCCATCGATTGCGGATCCATCGATTGCGGATCCACCGATTGCGGATCCACCGATTGCGGATCCATCGATTGCGGATGCACTGATTGCGGATCCACCGATTGCTGATCCCCAGGCCTGCAAGCCCAGCTCAAACTCCATGCGCTCCACCACGCGAGCCACCGCATCTGCACAGCCCAGGCTGCCATAGCATTCGCGCTGGGACCCCAACTTCTCATGACCTAAAAAGTATGTTAAGTGTCTGATTAAAACAACAACCATCAGGTCACCATTACCGTGACAACTTTATTTCAGAAACAAATATTTTTAAAAGTCACAGTGCAGCCGGGCGGTGGTGACGCACGCCTGTAATCCCAGCACTCGGGAGGCAGAGCCAGGCGGATCTCTGTGAGTTCGAGGCCAGCCTGGGCTACCAAGTGAGCTCCAGGAAAGGCGCAAAGGTACACAGAGAAACCCTGTCTCGAAAAACCAAAAAAAAAAAAAAAAAAAAAAAAAAAAAAAAAATGCTCAATAATATCAATTTCTTTCAACTCTCTTGGACTATAAAAATCAATCCTTGTAAGTTGAGAAACCTACTCATAACCTGTTTTTTTTTTCCCCAGACAGGGTTTCTCTATGTAGCCCAGGCTGTCCTGGAACTCACTCTGTAGACTAGGCCAGCCTTTAATTCAGAGATCCACCTGCCTCTGCCTCTGGAATGCTGTGATAAAAGGCATGTGCCATCATGCCTGGCCTGACTATTTCTTTTGAGTAAAAAACTTGACTCCATGGACGACAGTTCATAGTAGTTGACACATCACGAGCTCCCCATAGATCAAACCTAAACATAGAAGAAAACATTGGAGAAAATCTTCCTTTGATTTTGTTTGGGACAGGCCTGTCCTTAGCACTAATCAAGAGAAGAAGATATGATTTCCAGAAAGAACAGGGAAATTTAAAAGATGAATAATAGGCATCAGAACAAGACAATATTTTAACTTCATGTAACAGGAGGGGTAAATTTCTACCAGGGGGAAAATTAAATATGAGTACAATAGTCTTATGCAATATCATTCAGCAGTGAAACTTTTCTGAATCATTTCTAATCTGTGTCTATTTTCTTGGTTACATAATTACTCCATCTTAACAACTATCCCTTGACTTGTACTTCATTCCATCATCCCTTTGGTATTTAAGGACCTACTAAATGTATAGGTAGCTTTGGGCTCCTCCATATAGAAATATGATAACTCTGAACTTTTCTCTACTCCCAAGAACCCCTTCTGTGGTAGTTTTAATATAAATGGCCCCCATTAATTTCATACAGAGTGACATTATTAGGAGAGGTGGTTTTGTTGGAGTGGGTGTGACCTTGTTGGAGGAAGTGTTACTGTGGGGGTGGGCTTTGAGGTTTCCTATGCTCAGAATACTGCCCAGTGTCTTCCTGTTGCCTGCAAGATGTAGGACTGTCCGCTATTCCTCCAGCACCACGTCTGTTGTGGAATATTTGTTTACACTATCAAATGTGTCTTTGCCAAGGTGTCTTCTGATTGGTTTAATAAAGAGTTAAATGGCCAATAGCTAAGTAGGAAGAGGTTAGATGGGACTTGCTTAGAAATATCATACATTGAGATATAGACAGAAGAACATAAGAAATTCCATGAAGATGCAAGTACAATACATTCGCCTGGAAGTCTTTCCAAGAAGAGGGGAGGGCAGTGGGAGATGCTATTACAACTAACGTAATTTTCACTTATGATTTATGTTGAGTTACAATGTATTTAAGCATGAGTTATCTCATGTTTAATTTTGTCACAGCATGGAGAAAGTGCAGTGCCTAAAATAGCAGACATTTTAACATTTTGGGTGAGCCTTGGAGCACAGCTGAAGTTCTGTGTCCTTATCTTCGAGGAGTGTAAGTCTAGCACAAGGGAAGTAGACTATTTCTCTCTCAGACAGCTGCCAGCATTGGTCACCACCAGAGAAAGGAAAGAACTACATTTGGAAAGGGTCTCTGGAAGTTCTGGCTGTCCATGGCTCACACCAGACCCAAGAACACAAGCTAGCTTCTTTGAGAAAAGGCGTCTGGTACAGGCACACAAAACAAAGGCAGCTCAGGAATCCTAAGGAAGAAGCACTAGGAAGCTGCAGGCTTAGGAGACGGTAAGAGACGCTGCAGTGTCAACGGTGGGCTTTCTTTCAGCTTCCACTACTGAAACTTCCAAAGCCAAGTTCTGCGAAGAAGAAAACTCTGCCTCAGAAAACACTGCTGAAGCAAAGGCTGTGGTACAGGCAGATGAACGGTCACCATGACAACAGGCAGGTGATGAACGGTCACCATGACAACAGGCAGGTGATGAATGGTCACCATGACGACAGGCAGGTGATGAACGGTCACCGTGACAACAGGCAGGTGATGAACGGTCACCGTGACAACAGGCAGGTGATGAACGGTCACCATGATAGGAGATGATGAACAGTCACCGTGACAACAGGCAGGTGATGAACAGTCACCATGACGACAGGCAGGCGATGAATGGTCACCGTGCATATTAGTTCATTTTGCCCTGCTATGACCTTCTCAGACAACTTACAAGGAAGAAGGGGCTACTGCGGCTGACGGTTTCAGAAGGCCTTATGTACCAGCGGGGCAGGAAACAGACTGAGCTGCGATGGGTAGAGATGGTCCACCCCAAAGACCCACACCCAGCAGCTGACTTCTTCCAGCTAGGAAACTTATCTCTCAAAGTTTCTAGAACCTCTCTAGAAGTCCCTCCATCTAGTCACCATGCAGCCAAACCATGTGCCTCGGAAATATTATGCGTTCAACCCTTAACATGGTGAGTGCAGTGCAGCTTAAAAAGTGGGACCTGTGAAATCAACCGGGGAGAAGCCTCTGGCTTATGGAAGCAGATGCTATTTATGGTGGACAGAAAGACAGGCTGCAGGAGTCAAGAGCACATCAAGCCCTTCCCCTGGGGGGTATCTGGGAACCTAGGGGGCCTGTCTTTGGGGGTCAGCGCCAGAGAATTTAGGATTTCAACAAGTGAGGGGCATGGTCCCATAGTAATAGCTGGTTTCTTTGTCTCTGGTGAGCAAAAGACTTAACCCCACTGTTAACCGGCTTTATCTACTTCAGATCGGTGGCCTAGAAGACACCTTAGAATTCTTATAAATGGTGTGTGTACTTGCTGAGTGATGGGTAAGAAAGCAGATGTATTAAACCAGGGCAGGGGAGGGAGAGGGGTTTGAACCGAATAGACAGAGAATGAGTTTGTACACAAGCAGAAAGACTAACACAAGCCGAGGTAAGAATGGCCCACAACACACCCCAAAGGACAGAGGAAGACTTCAAGGAAACTAAACATTCCACGTGAAATAAGCCCACAGACGTCCAGGGAAATGTAAAAGAGACTAGAAAATGTGAAAGCTCAATAATTCAATGTACATTAGGGGAAAAGTTGGACAACCATGGTGAATGCCCTCAAATTATAGAGTATTATCAGTAATTTATTCATCAATATCCTGTTTTTGTAATTAATTGTACTCTTAAAATATCTTAGAAAAAAATTACAACATTAACTGAAGAGAAGCTTTGCCATGTGGGAAAACGTATGTTCACACTTCCTATTCTACTCACACAGGCTTGCTACTGAGAGCCTTCCAGTAAAACACTGTGGATCATAAGTCCCTGAGCAGGTTCGGACTAAAGTTAATTTGTTCTGCTGGCCATGGTGGCACTTACTTTTGATCCCTGAACTGAGGTGGCAAAGGCAGGCTTGTCTCCAGAGTGGGCCCCAGGCCAGCCAGGACTATACAGCAAGACCCTGTCTCAAATGAAGAAAGATGGGGCTGAAGAGATGGCTCAGTGGATAAGAGCACTGGCTATTCTTCCAGAGGACCTGAGTTTAATTCCCAGCACCCACATAGTGGCTCACAGCTGTCTGTAACTCCTGTCCCATGGGATCTGGCACCTTCACATAGACATACATACAGGCAGAAAACTAATAAACATAAAATAAATCTTTAAAACACACAAACAAGCAAAATAAAGAAGTGACTGCTTCTTGTAAGCTACTCGACTGAGTTTAAACATTTTATCCAGAGGTAAGTTAGGAAATAAATATTTGGTAATTGAAGCTGGGTAGTGGTGGCACACGCCTTTAATCCTAGCATGTGGGATGCAGAAGCAGGAGGCTCTCTGTCAGTTTGAGGCTAGCCTGGTCTACAGGGCAAGTTCCAGGTCAGCCAAGGCTACACAGAGAAACCCTGTCTCAAAAATCAAAACAAAACAAAACAAAAAAGTTTAAAAAATTTGAACAGATTTCCACTATACTTGCAACATCTGCTGTTATTTAGGGCAGATTTAAATATACAAAGTGCTTTTTCCCCTTGACTTTATTCCTAAGTGGCAGCTTTGCTCACCATACAAGTCATATGCAGATCACATAAAACATGTATGTGGCACAGCAGCCTCTGAAATTTGTTAATGTTTTATTTTCCACAGCCAGCCAGCCAGCCAAGCCACCATATGCGTTAAGTCTTCCCTTCCACGGAGACTGCTTTGCCCTCCTCAGTATAAAGCACCAGGTCATGGCTTCTTGGCCTCTGCAGCAAGGCTGAGAGCAGCGAGCTGCTGGGACGTCAAGCTCCAAGAGGCAGGAGCTGTGACGCAAATGAGGAAGGCACACCTCTGCAGTCACACAAGGCTAAACAACCCTTCTCAAGCCACAGAACCAGTGTTTAGGCCTCCTTTATAAACAGCGTATCTCTGGTGGAGCCTGCTTCCTAAATGAGAAGATTTCTCAGAACTTTCTTATCTGCTTTCATTTCTGGATTCTAAAATGGAGTAAAAACTTAAGCCAGATAAATAACTAAAACTCCTTCATTATACTGCAAATTCTATAATAATTAATTTCTTTAAGATGAAAACATTAGGACCTGGAGAGATAGCTCAATGGTTAAGAGCACTGGCTGCTCTTCCAAAGGACTCAGGCTTGATTCCCAGCACCCATGGGGTAGCTCACACTGTCTATTACTCCAGTTCAGAGAGTCCTATGCCCTTTTCTGGTCTCTGCTGAAACTAGGCATGCACATGATGCACAGGAATACATGTAGACAAAAAGCCCATACACATAAAATATTAAAATAAAATTATTATAAAGACTAAAAAGAGTAGTCATGGGCAGAGCCAGAAAACCACATTTTTTATTCAGTAGTCCCAGCTCTTCCTTTGCTGCTCTCCTTGAGCAAAACTCAGCAGGTAATTCCCAGAGTGTTGCCTGGGTGAGTCGTTCTATAAGGACTGTTGGCAAAATACCATGGGAAAATAGGAAAGCTAGGCAGCCCAAGGCTTAAAGAATATCTGAAACCCAGGCTGGGAGGACAAAATCCAGCAGTATATAATACAGAGAAGGAAAGACTCAGGAAATAGCCGACTTCTTTCAAATGTTCAAGGGGCTCTTGTAGCAGCATAAACATTCTTTGGCCATGCTTTCATAGGCATAATTTCTGAAAGCAGACCCAGAACCACTGAGTCAAAACCAAGGCTGAATGAGAAATAGATTGCAGCCCAGAAGAGTAATGAACAAGGCCTTTCTGTTTTTTAATCATAAAATTTATGGATAAATAATTTATGTACCTCAAACTATATCCATTTAAAAGTACAACTCAATGAATTACAACAGCTGTATATATTCAAGAAGTCACCACCTTAACAGAAAACACCACAGAGCATTTCCAGGATCCCTGAGATCTTCCTCCCCTTCAGTCAGTCGCCCTGTCTGCCTTGGGCCCCCAGCAGCCCGTGATCTGCTTCTTATCCATGAGGAGCACTTTTTATTCTCTATCAGTGGGATCTGTGTCTTGGGTCTGGTTTCTTTCATTCTGTCTAGTTGTTTTCTGCTTCATCCCTATTGTTTGTATACCGGCATCTCATTCCTCTGGATGACTGCTGTTCTGTGTTGTTCATTTTACTACTGCTGACCAGAACAGTCCTCGTGTGGATACACTGGTGTGTTTGTCCATTCACCGATAGGTATGCTTCCAGTTTGGGCTGATTATGAATAAATCTATAAAGGTTTCTTTTTTTTAAATTTTTTGCTCCATTTTTATTAATTTATTTTGTGCATGTGCGGGGCTGGGGGATGATGAACACGTGTCCCTGAACGTGTATGAAGACAGATCAGAGAAGAGCTTGCAGGGCTCTGTTCTCTCCTTCTACCACCATGTGAGTCTGAGGGATTACACTCAGATAAGTCAGACTCGATGGCAAGTGTCCATACCCACTAGTCATCACCCCAGCCCTCTGTGAAGGTATTTACATGCCCATATGTTTCCATTTTTCTTATGTTTATATTGGACTAGAATAAATGATTGTACAGTCGTGTGTGCTTTGCTTTTTAAGAAAGTTCTACATTGTTTTCCAAAGTGGTCATGCCATTTTATATTCCTGCCTTAAGTGTGAAACATTCCAGTTAATGTTCAGCTGTGTGGCGGTCTGAGTAAGAATAGCTTCCATGGGCTCAGGTTCGCATGCTTAGTCCCTAGTTGATAAAGTGTTTGAGAAGGATTGAGAGGCGTGGCCTTGCTGGGTGAGGTATTGCCGGGGGAGGGGGTGTGAGGGGGGTGGAGGGGTGGGCTTTGAGGTTTCAAGAGCTCACGCAAGGCCCAGGATCAAAATTAATGGACTAACCCTCTGAAGCAACAAGCACACATACAACCCCCCCCAATTAAATGCTTCCTTTGATAAGAGTTACCTTGGTCATGGTGTGTCTGCACGGCAATAGAACAGTAACTAAGACAAACTAATAAACATTTCTTGTGTCAAGCTTTTTTTTTTTCCTCCAAGACAGTGTTTCTCTGTGTAGCTTTGCACCTGTAAGAGCTGGCTAAAAACAAGCCTAAGCTTTTGGCCGAGATTTCATAACTAATAAGAAGTCTCCATGTGGTTATTTGGGAGCTTGCAAGTGGGACAGAAAAATCCAGCTACACAATAGCTTAGGCTTGTTTCTAACTAGCTCTAATAACTTAAATTAACTCATACTTTTTATTAATCTATCTTTGTGGTTTTTACCTCTATCCCATTTTGGGTGTTTGACTTGTTCCACATCTGGCTGGCTTCTCCACTCTTCTTCTTCCCAGCATCCTCTCTGCCCCCAAAATCCTGCCTAGCTATTGACCATTCGGCCTTTTATGAAACCAATCAGAGTGACACATATTCACAGTGTACAAAAAGATTATTCCATAACACACACACACACACACACACACACACACACACACACACACACTATATTTGAGACAGGGTCTCACTATGTAACCTTGGCTGACCTGGCCTGGAGAGTGTAGACCAGGCTGACCTCTAGCTCACAGAGATCCCCTGACTCTGCCTCTCAAATGCTTTGATAGAGGCATGCACCATCACCCCCTTTTCTATATATTTGGTAAATTCCTTATACAATGGTGTCAATTTTGCTTCCAAAAAATCATGTATGCTTTAGAAGAACTCACAGAAAACTCAGTTTTCTAAATTTTCCCACGTATTCAGCATTTTTCCTGCTCCTTATTTCTCCCCCACAGTCAAGGTTTTGTGCTTCTATTTGAGGTTTCCTTTAGTAGTTTTTGTATCACAGGTTGGAAGAGAATTTTCCTTAGGGTTCGTCAACTGAAAATACATTTATTCTAACTTCTTTTCAAATTATTATTATTATATTGCTGTTTTTTGAGACGGAGTTGCTCTGTAGCTAGCCTTGAATTCACTGTAATCCTGTCTCGGCCTCCAAAGCATTTTCTCTGGATATAGAGTTCTCAGGTTTTGTTCTATTAGCACTTTGAAGATGTTTGTGTTGGTCCATTTAATGTCAACTTGACACAGGCTAGAGTCATCTGAGAGGAGGGAACCTCAACTGAGAAAACGCCTCTACAAGATCCAGCTGTAAGGCATTTTCTGAATTAGTGATTGACGTGGGAGGGCCCAGCCCATGGTGGGTGGTTCCATCCTGGGCTGGTGGTCCCGGGTGCTATAAAAAAGCCAGCTGAGCAAACCATGATGAGCAAAGCAGTAAGCAGCACCCCTCCATGGCCTCTGCATCAGCTCCTGCCTCCAGGCTCCTGCCCTGCTTGAGTTCCTGTCCTGAATCCTTCAGTGATGAGCAGCAGTGTAGAAGTGTAAATAAACCCTTTCCTCCCCACCTTGCTTTTTGATCACGGTTACAGCGATGGTAACCTTGACTAAGACTGTGTTAGTGTGTTATGTTGTGGCCACTGTGGCTTCTGACAAGAAATCTTTGATGTCTGAACCATGTTTGTTGCAGAATATCTGTATACTGTGTGAAGATGTGTTGCTGTGATTGGTGTAATAAAAAGCTGAATGGCCAATAGCTAGGCAGGAGAGATAGGCGGGACTTTCAGGCAGAGAGAGGAAGAGGAGAGAAATGCCCTCAAGATGTGGAATGAGTTGGACACACAGAATGGGAGAAAGGTAAAAACCAAATGGTAGAATATAGATTAATAAAAACATGGGTCAATTTAAGTTATAAGAGCCAGTGGGACAAGCCTAAGCTACAGACCAAGCTTTCATAATAAATAAGAAATCTCCATGTCATTGTTTGTGAGCTGACTGGCAGGATAGAAAAAAGACTTGTTACAATTGTTGCCTTATCCTGAATGTGTCTGTCTCCTCTGGGGTAAGAGATTCCTCTTTGGTTTTTAGCATTTTAGGCTTGGATTTCTCCAAGTTTATCCTGTCGGGCTCTACCAGACTTCCAGAGTCTAACATTTCTCAGGTTTGCAAGCTGAGATGCTATCCATGTTGTCTCTTCACATCCATCTGCTGCTCTAGCTCTTCTTCCTCTGGAAACTCCCACTGATGTGTCTTTGACCTTTTGTTTTTGCCCAATAGATCCAGCAATGGTCTAGTTATTTTTTCCAGGCTTTCCTCCATCCCTTCTTCAGTTTTAATTATTTTATTGGGCTCCTGTTATTGACCTCTCCCTCTGTTATCTCCACTCTGACATGCCCATCGAATCTATAACCTCATGTATATATATGATGCTTATTTTGGAGATGTCCATGTCTGGCAAGATACAACACACACACTACTACCTAGTCTTTCTAGTAAGTGTAACGAAGGCCTCAGATGTCAAACATGGAAACAAGCCTCTGAAAGGTGGAGAGAAGGAAGACCACCTCGGATGTCAGGACAAGGAACTACATGGTGTTAATCCTGTTAGATTTTTGTGTTTGTTTCTGGTTTACCTCTTCTAACCCATATGGAGTTGAAGAACCCATCAAACTTAAAACACCAACTGTCATATACCAAAAACAATAAAAAAAAATTACCAGAACAAAACTCAACAAAAAGATCTTTTTTTTTTCCCAGCTAAAGAACCAGGAAAGGGTCAGACATGCAAGACAGAAATTTTAGACAATAGCCTACGCTAGCAGAGTAGCATGGGCTTCCTTTTTCTTTTAATTTTACTGCCAAGTGAATGAGAAAAGGCTAGGTATGTGCCCAGGTTCTCGTGGCTGGCAGGTTCTAATTAGGTCCCCTAACCATTGTGGTGTCAGAGACGCCCAAGTGAGGGGCCAGAGCTTCCCTTTCCCGGTCCCACCTGCCTCTGTACTGTCAACAAAGGTCGAGCGCGTCTAACTTCTGAAGACCAGAGATCTTGAAAACAGCGAGAGAGACAGACAGTTTGAATGTCGGACACTGTCTCACCAAAAACCATAGAGAACAAAATAACCAGTATAGTGTCTTTCCAGTACTGGAGGGAAAGGATAGGCTTGCCGGCTCTGAATCTTTCTGAACTTGGAATCAGGTATTTAGGGGATGCAAGGTGGAGCATTAATCTGTCTGGGAATAGGTTCGTGGTTGGGACACACGTCACTCACTCCCCTGCTCTCATGGCCCCAGGATCTTGCTCTGAACTGTTCCACTCAAATCTAGGAAGGGCTTCTAAGGAAATGTCAGTTATGACCCACCCCTCCCCCACGCCTGCATGCATGTGTCGGGAGGGGGAGTGGGTTCTGCTGACGTGTACCAAGCTATGCCTCTCAAATCAGCCTGCCTCTGTTCAGTCTCCAGAACCCTTAAGGAAGGCTTTTTATTTAATCACATGCATTCTCTCCAAATTTTTATGGTTGTTATTTGTGAGGGTACGAATACTAACTTGCCTGACACTCAATTCTCCATATCAGAAGCAAGCCAGAACTTATTTTAAATCTTACTTATTAATAAGGTATCAGAGACAGAGATGCAAGTTTTTTGCATTATATATATATATATATATATATATATATATATATATATATATATATATATATATGAAACTTTCTGCAAGCTAGGTGCAGTGGAACCCCGCCCCCCCCTCCCCCCGCCCCAAACCTGACCACTCTGTGGGTAGAAAAGCAGTTTACTGGAAGACAGACTTGTGGCTGCTTCATGGAAGCAGAGAGCAGCAGCTTGGTAGGAATCCAGCATCTCACATGATAGCCAGCAGGGTGGCCTTTGAGCGGATCCAGGCTGTTGGGGTGAAGTAGGAGCCAGTGTACTTTGCCTGGGGTAGCTGGCCTTTGGGGGCCGAGAAGGAAAGTAATGTCTTTCCTGACAGAGACCCACATCATGAGGTGTCTGAGGAATGCTGAGTTTAGGTTTCTGTTTACCTGATAAGAATCCTGTTTGGAGGATTCCCGCTGGAGAGAAGGCTCAGCGGTTAAGAGCACTGGCTGCTCTTCCAGGGATCCGGGTTTGAGTCCCAGCAGCCTCATGGCAGCTCACAACCGGCTGTAACTTGGTCCCAAGGAGTCCAGTGCCTTTTTCTGGCTTTTGCAGGCATTTCATGCACATGGTACACAGATGTATATGTAGGCAAAACACTCATAAAATAAAATAAATAAAGGTTAAAAAAAAGAACAACAATAAAAAACAAGCGTTGTTCTGTTTCCTGGGTAAGACCCTGCCCTGGTTGGACCTGGGCCGCCATCGCCATCATCATCATCATCTCATCATCATCATCATCATCATTGCCAGCAGCACTGCCGTTTGGGGGCTGCCCTAGGATCTAACAATTTCTTAGTAGTCAGTGGGATACCTCCATATTCTCTCTTAATTTTTTGATACAGGTCTCCTGGATAAGCCAGGCTGATGTCAAACTCACTATGTAGCCAAGACTGGTTTTGACCTCACTGTGTAGCCCAGCCTGGTTCAAATTCACGACAGTCCTCTGGCCTTAGCCCTCCAGACTCTGAATTTACAGGCATGTGGCACCACACACAACTCCTATTTTCTTTATATTATCCACACCTCTTGCAAAATTCAAACGTTTGCTTATTTATCCTAATGATTTGATTTAGGATAGGATGAGACATGAAATTAAAGTTCTAGATTTATAAACCCTAGCTATTTAAAGAGAAATGGGAATTGGGAATAAAAATTTTCTGAATTTTGTAAAATTCATTATTAGTGTCAGATATTAGTTTTCAAATTTTGAGAGTATTTTATAGCAAATGATTTATACATACCTCCAGTATAAATAAAGTTTATCTCAGTGTGGTGTGTGTGTGTGTGTGTGTGTGTGTGTGTGTGTGTGTGTGTGTGTACATATGTGGTACTAGGGATCAAACCCAGGACTTTGAGCAAGTGTTCTACATGGAACTATACTACATACTATACCCGGAGTAGCTATATATTGTTTTAACAATAGATGTAATCTATCTTACCAGATCTGTTTACTCCTCTATCCTCCCCAAGGACTACTGCCGAATAGTCACTAAGATCCACTTTCTCATCTTCCACACAGAGAGATTATGACTGGGCTCACCATGCCAGGGTTGGGATGAGGGGCTCTGATGTGCCTGAACTCCTGCCAGTTAAATCGAATGAAAATGGAGTGTGCTGCGATGACTCAGACATTAAGATGCACCCAGTTTCTACCAGCTAGATCCTACAGTGACCCCACATGTCTGTGCAGAGGGCAACAATGCCTTCAAGGAAAGATAAAAGCAGACAATAACAGTACAACAGTATGGGTAGTCCAAGCTAGAACAGAGCCATGTCCAGGCTCCACAGGGTCACAGGGGAGGGAAGCCTCCTGAGTCTGAGGCAGAATGTAGCATTAAAGGCTGTATCATATACACAGTATAGTTGCCAGCACAAAGTGTCAATGAATTCTTCTATAATCTATACAAACAGAAAAAGTATAATACTTACAACTTTTGTATGAGAGAGTCATACCATAAACAATAGCACATCTGAAAAGGTCATGAAGTAATGGTTATTTACATCTAGTCTCTTTGAAACTTGTGGCCTCAACAAATCTTTTTTTTTTTTAATTCTAAAATATGTCTTGCACAACTCTGTCTGAGAGATATCTGAAGGGGAACCAACAAGCCCGAGTTTTCTGTGATTCTGTAGCCCTTTAATCATAGTGTTCCCAGAGCAGAAGAACAGGACAGGATAAAACTGCTTCGGGGAGCGGCTGCTTTGGTGCGCTAATGCACAGGCCTGGAGCGAAGTCTGTTTTCACAATAGCTGCAGAGTCCTTCCTAAAGCACGGCACCAGCGTTAATATTTTAAGCTCAACACCTTAGGAGATGGGTGGGTTACTCTGCTCCCTCTGGACGACTCCTGCTTTGATGGGTTGCTTTAGGTCCCGGGGTCTCAGCTCATCGTCTGTTGGGTTCACAGAAACACTTCATATGTGCTGCCAGGATCTCTGTACACTTCTATGAAACTCTTGGATTTGGGTTTTCTCTCAGTGTGCTTCTTTCTTTCATCTCAGGGTTTAAAATAATTTTCTTGTAAGTCCTCAGACCATTTTTTGTTATTGGAAGTGGATGAAAAACAAGTAGAAATCTTATTATACTTCACTTTTGACCTAAGCACTACAATAGACCTTTTGAAATCTATAATCTTTATGACTGAAAAGTTCATAGATTTTGATTTCTTACAAAAGAAAGTCAAGTTAAACAAAATCTGCTATGGAGAACTTACAACCTGAAATTTTCCAAAATGTGCACACAGTAGATGCTTAACAAATTCATGTTAATAAACTTCCTCTGAGATCATAAGGAAGTTCCTCCTTCTCCTCACAGAAGCATCAGTGTGTTTAGATTATCCTTGAATGCTTATGGACTTGGAGTAATGCTTAGTGGGCAAATGATTTGTTTTTAACTCATCACCAAGATTGTGACTGGAGATGGGCTGTGGGGAGAAACAGGCTGTGACTGAAGAGTGTGGGCTCTGGCAATGCCTAGACCATGTTGGAACTCATTGCTCCTAGAAGCCACTGTGTCCAATTTCTTCACCTATGAAACAGAGGAAGCAATACCTATCCCAAACAATGTGGATAAACTGCAATTACCCAACTAGAGCCTGGCACAGTAACTTACATTGTGAGGGTGGTTATGTTATTAATTGCATTATTATCAAATATTTGAAGTATTACATGTTCAAAGTGAAAACTTAGGCTTTACTGTAGATATGAAGGTGTGTCTTTATTCATTGATGTATACTAAAGGAGATCTACATGTGATATGAACATGAGAAAGCTGTTACTTTCTTTTTCCATTTTCATGTGTGTGTTATTCATGTGTGTGTGTTTTGCATATATATGGGAGCATGAGTGTGTATACATGCATATGGAGTCCTGACATTGATGTTGAAAAATCATCCACAATCACTTGTCCACCTTATTCATTGAGCTCTCTCAATCAAATCCTGGCAAATGTGCATCTTCCCTTCAATAACTGTGCTTATCAGTACTCAGCTAAACACTTGAAAGGACCCTTTACACATCTCTCTCTCTCTCTCTCTCTCTCTCTCTCTCTCTCTCTCTCTCTCTCTCTCTCTCTCTCTCTCTCTCCCTCCCTCTCCCTCTCCCTCTCCCTCTCCCTCTCTCCCTCTCTCTCCCTCCCTCCCTCCCCCCACCTCTCTCATACCCCCACCATGTCATTTCTCTCTGAAACTCTTTCGAGTGAAACTTAACTTACACTCTCAGTTTCCATCTAAGTCTTGCCTCCCTGTGCTGGGATTCAGAACTCTCACGGTCCAAACACCACCCAAGCCATGGGGTACCAAGAAAAGAGCCTGAGTGTCCGAGGCACTCACAAAGCAGGTAAGCTGAATCTCCTTCTTCAGGTGGATGCTTTCCTAGGCAAGGTCTCATTAGTCCACTCTGCAACTACATGAATCAACTGATGGACACAGAGAGATGTTGTTCACAAAGGCATAACAAGAATACATGTTTCACCAGGCAGTGGTGTTGTATGCCTTTAATCCCAGCACTCGAGAGGCAGAGACAGGTGGATCTCTGTGAGTTCGAGGCCAGCCTGGTCTACAGAGTGAGTTTCAGGATGCCCTGGGCTGTTTCACAGAGAAAACTTGTCTTGAAAAAAAAAAAAAAAAGAATACATGTTTCCCAAGGATGAAATATAAGAGTGCAGAAGGACTAGAGTGGTGCTGTGGGTATCCCTGCTAGATGGCTGTGAAGGGATGCCAGCAGTAAGGGGCAGGATATTACAATTCCCACGAGGGTCTCCCAGTCGTTAGGAACCTGCTGCAGAGTGGGCACAGATGCCCTGGAGACGTTTTTGAGAGGAGCAGTCATGCACAGGATTTTCAGCAATGGGTTCAACCAAGTAAAAAGAATAATGCCTTTTCTGCTTCGTCTCTCCTCCCTGCCCTCAAGCCCAGAAACCTGAAAGAGGATGAGGGAGCAGACGGCAGAGTTAATGAAGCTCTTGCTTCTCTGACCTTGTTGTTGAGTTACAAGCAAGCTGAGGTTTTATAAGCAAAATAATAATAATAATAATAAGACTGGTGTTTAAGATGACTAGGCCAAATGTTTGATACAACAAGCCTATGCCTCTGTCATAGACGCCATTGAGAAAGCAAGGGTAAAGGGAAAATAAAACCACTGCATGTCTACCAGCCACTGAGTTTAGACTATTTGCTAAGTGCTTATATGTCTGTCCCCAGCACTGAGTAACCAGTGTTTAACAGTTATTTGATCAATATTCAATTAATAAATCTTGGATATTTGGAATTATATTTTTTCGGTTGGTATGTATAAATCAAAATTTTATATCTCTTACACTAAAACTTAACCATTATAAAGCAACTTGCATGCTTTAACATTTAGTTTAATCAAAGAAACTCTTAGTCTACTATATAAAGCTCGTGTGTGTGTGTGTGTGTGTGTGTGTGTGTACATGTGCATGAGTGCCCATGGCACCAGTAGCCAACACTGTAAGTCTTCTTCACTCGCTCTCACCTGTTTTTTGAGGGGCCCTTACTGATCCTGGAGCTCCCCATTCTGCTGGATGGGCTGGTCAGGGAGCCTTGAGGATCTTCCTGTCTGTGCCTCTCTGGTGCTGGGTCCCAGCCTCATCTGGAAATCAGAACCTGGGTCCTCGTACTGTGCAACATGCAAGTAACTGAATGAGCCATTTTTCTGCCCCAAGAAATGCTATTATTTTTTAAAGATTTATTTTTATTTGTGTGTGTGTGTGTGTGTGTGTGTGCGCGCGCGCGCGCGCGGTGATACCCACCAAGGCCAAAGGAGGGCATCAGATTCCCAGGAGCTAGAGTTATAGATGGCTGTGAACCGACGTGGATCATTTTGAAGAGCAATGTACATTCTTAACCACTGAGCCATCTCTCTAGCCCCATGTTAACCAAACTTTAGTGTTATTAATAAATATTCATTAAATGAGTAAATTATAAAGTAGAAGGTAAGAGAATCACATATTTATGGTCAATGTCAGCTATATTAGTGCAGTTAGAGTCTGATGAATTAATTTTTTAAGTAACTAATGAAAATAAAATATTTGGTAGTGTTAATTAAATGTATTCTATTGTTCATTCTATTATATTTTTCTCTTCACTAAAAATCAAAAATATATTCCAAAAATTTTTATTTTAATAATTTTCACCATTCATATTATCACATAATTTTTAAAGCTTATTTACTTCTAGATTCTCTAATCTCTAATCATAGAATATTGATCATCATTGTATTTAATTCTATAATTAATTCTATAATCTATAATTATAATTCTATAATTAATTCTATAATCATCATGCATACAAAGTAGGACTCGGTAGCATGTAGTACCAACCAAATTTCTAAAATAGATACTGCATCAACTTTCAGGAAATGCTGGCTCAGGTCTTGGAGTGGTGGTAGCTGTCTTTGAAACTTCTAAACCTCAATTCTTACCTTTTCAGAAATCAGAGTCAAACTCTATAAAGATCCTTCAAATTTTATATTTAAGGTTCATTGATGCTATCTATGATTCCATTAAAACAACAACAAATGAAACAAAAAAGAAAGTATATTAGCAAGATTGGGCACATTCATGGTGGTATGGCCACAGACCAAGAAAGTATCAAAAACAGCTGTGCCAGGCTGGAGAGCTGGCACAGCAGGTATGGGAGCTTGCCAGCAAGCCTGATAGCTTGGTTTCTTTTTTAAATTTCTATTTCATTTTTATTTATGTATGTACACATGTCCGTATGTGTGTACACCACATGTGTATGGGGGAGCCTGCAGTGGCCAGAAAGAGATCACTGGGTTCTCTGGAGCTGTAGTTACAGGCAGTTGTGAGATGCTTGGCAGTGGGTGCTGGGAACTGAACTCAGGTCTTCTGGAAGAGCAGCAGATGTTTCACTGATGAGCCATCTCTCCAGCCCCGTGACAACTTGATTTCTACCCCCAGATTCACACTGTGGAAAGAGAAGACCAACTCCCACAAGTTGTCCTCTGATCTCATGTCATTTCAAACATGCCACCCAGACACAATAAATAAAAAAAATTTTTAGCTGTTCTTTTTTGTTTGTTTGTTTTGTTTTGTTTTGTTTTGTTTTGTTTTGTTTTGTTTTGTTTTGTTTTTCGAGACAGGGTTTCTCTGTGTAGTTTTGGTACCTGTCCTGGATCTCACTCTGTAGACCAGGTTGACCTCGAACTCACAGAGATCCACCTGGCTCTGTCTCCCGAGAGCTGGGATTAACAGCGTGCACCACCACTGCCCAGCTTTTTAGCTGTTCTTAATTGTGGTAATTTCATAAATAAGTTCCAGACCAGCCAGAGCTACATAGTGAGAACTGTCTTGATATATATATATATATATATATATATATATATATATAGAGAGAGAGAGAGAGAGAGAGAGAGAGAGAGAGAGAGAGAGAGACTCTATGGGACATCTACAGTTATAGTCTGTGTTGAGTGTTGGGATTACTGTCTAAAGAGAAATTCTCCTCTCTACTCTGAGGAAGAAATACTTACTAACCTGTTGTTCTTTGTTTTCTCTTTACCTGGTCCTCACTGAATAGCACCTCTGGAAATTTTCAAGTTAATTTATTCCCAGAGGAAATGCTATGGAGTAGAATGCTTCAATGACCTTGCTTGCCAGTTCAAGCCCAGAAAGCCGGATCTGGACAGCAGTGGTGTGGAGCGTGTGCCAAGTGCGGCACATGGTCCCTTAATTTTATTGGTGTTCCATGCTGCACACGGAGGTTGTCAAATGACATCTTTAGTGTGTGTTCAATATTACCCAGTTTTAAACTTTGACTTTAATTTATTCAGGAGAACCAGGATGCAGTCATTCACTTTAAAGCGATGGTCTCTGAGGTCCTCTGCTGTCATTGTTCCAAATTGTTTGCCTTGGACATCAAATAGTTCCAGAAAACAGTCTAGTGTCTCTAGACTTAACTTTTAGAGTGATTAATGATCCACTGTTTCAAAGAACAAATTCTACTTTACACGTTAGAGTTCCTACGGCTAAATTAGAAAGTAACTTTGTACAGGGTATTTTTATGGGATGGCGGGGTTTCCTTTGGTAAAATGCCTGTGGCTCGAGCTTCACAACCTAAGTGTGGTCTCTCAGGGCTGGGGAAGGAGCAGGAGGGTCTCTGGGGTTAGTTAGCAGGCCAGTCTAGCCAGCTGGTGAGTTCTGGGTTCAATGAGAGACCTTGTCTCAAAAGATAGGGTGGAGAGTGATTCAGAAGACACCAGCTTCCCCATGCACACTCATGCGTGTTTATGATATCTCCATACACAACCACCACACACACCTCACACAACACACACACACACACACACACACACACACACACACACACACACACACGATTCAGAAGACACCAGCTTCCCCATGCACACACATGCGTGTTTATGATACCTCCATACACAACCACCACACACACTTCACACAACACACACACTATGAATAAATAATATGATTGGATAATAATATATAAAGGGTATTTTGAGTCAGTCATGGTGATGTACACCGGTGAGTCCAGCACCAAGGAGGCAAAGACAGGAAGGGCTGTGAGTTCAGCGGCAGCCTGATGTACACAGTGTGCTCAAGGCCACCCTAGACTACATGCCAAGACCCTTCCGCACCAACTTCCACCCATCAAAAGGGTATTGTGCAGCACTCTGATTTAGTCCCCCAACACACACACACTCTTCAGTAAAAACACTGGACTCTGTCTCTCTGACACGCACTCATGCAGGCTCGCATGTGCTTCTTTCTTCGAGGCAAGCCTTGGTCTTCTCAGCTTACTCAGTGCTCACCCTCGTTAGCACATCACTGCTGCTGTTGCTCCTTGCAAGGTCACCACCGGCAACATCTCTTTCTGTTGTTGCTCTTTTGTTGCTAATCCTGTTAAGTGCCTCGTCTTATGTGTGTAGCAAATAACTGAAGTGGCCTCCATTGTAGAGGGCAGATGCATCACGGCGCAGCGGGCAGCATTGTCTGGTCTATAACAGTGGCTGGTGTGCTAAACCCAGGACACTCTATTCGTGGCAGTGCCTGGGTATTGCTGTGTACTCGGAACTTATGTCCATTCGAAACACCTATACACTTTTGTAAATAGTCTCAGACCTTTGTTCCATGAAAGCAGATTTGTTGGTTACTCTGTCTTAGTCTCTTATGTCTGCTTCTCATTTTCTACCCAAAAGTTAAACGTCGGGAGCTCGGAATCATGCCTTCTACTCTTTGTTTTCTGTGTATTCCCCTGGGGAAAACATGATGGCCTCCTCTATCAGCCCCTCTGACTTCAGTCATGTATATGCTGACAAATCCCAAATTTTTGTCTCTGGCTCAGCTCCCAATTCTGAGTAACAGGTCTGCACAGAGAACTGCCTCCACTACAGTTCAATTTGGAAATATCAAAGGCACCCCTATATCACTCTGTGTCCAAAACTGGACCCACAGTCTTATCGCTACATAAATAAAATGGCTCTGTTATGCGTCCAAATATTTAGTCATCAAGTAACTGGGAGAGGACATCTTTAATTCCTGCCTCTACCTCAATCTCCTGGACCCAATTATTGAGTCAACTTCTTAGATATGATTTATTATTGTCATCATCCAAGAGAGAGAGAGTACCCTTGGACACAGATGCAAGAGCCTTGTCCCTGGAATGGATAAATCTCCCTTACAGATGATCCATCGCCAAATACTGAACTGAAGAAAGACCATCACTTCTGGAATGGACCTACCATAGAGGGTCGTTTGTTGCCAGTTTCCCCAGCGATAATATCTGCTGAAGGTTATGTGCAGTTCCTGGAATTAACTCTACCTCCCCCTCCATGGATGTTATAACACACAGGCTTCCCTTACTCTTGTCTTTGCTGAATATGATGCTCCATCAAGCATTCCAGTCTTCAGGAACGCTACTAATATATAGATATACTGGCTTTTTCTATCAGTCTTTGAGAGCTGATTAATGTATACCAGTAATGACAAATAGATCTGCTATGTTGATAAAATCCAGTTTCTAAAATCTAAATCTATAGGCTGAGAACCAGAGCATGGGCTGTGATAAATCCACCAAGATAATTTATCTTGTGGAGTCTCTTGGAAGGCAGCCAATTGATCTTGCCTGGAGTTATCCATGTGCTTTCCATTTGAAATATTTCTGAGGAAAAAAAAAACCTTGTTGACTTAAATAAAAGACATGCACAGGCTTACTGCAGTTGATCGAGATTATTAACAAAGATATGTGGGACTCTGGAGCAGCAGAGGGAATTGCTTCTGAGGCCATTCAGAGAACCTGGCTTCGGTGCTCCGAAGCCAGGGAGATGCAGTGGCTGCTTGAAGAATGTTGTATTTGCCATGATAAGCCAACTGCAAATAAGCCATTCTTCTAACGTGTTATCCTTCCCTAAAAGAAGACTGGCCTCAACGGGGTCAGGGTCAAGCCAAACAACCCCTGAGGCGGCTTAGCCGAAGGCGCCTGGTCCAGCCAGCTATGGCTGTGACACTGGGTTGAGCTCACAGAATTCCTCCTCTAAAGTGGCTGGAGGGTGCACAGAGAGAAAAAGGAGGCAGGCATTTCAATGCTTCAGGGCCTCTTCCTACAGCTAACTCGGCAGAGGCCACACACTGCCCTAGGAAGCCATGGGAGCAATAAGAAGAAAGTATGGAGAGATTTCCAGGAAGAAGGATCCAACTCTGAACACAAGGGGAGAACAGACCAAAAAGTTAAGCCATGAAGACAAAAGCAGGCTTGGATGAGCCCAGCCTCGAGAGAGCATGAAGTACAGATCAGGCCACAGTTGGGAAAACAGTTTAAAGGAAGAGTTAGAAAACCAACTCACAGGAAGCGTCGGTGCTGGATTTTTGGAGGGCCAGGCAAACCAGAAGAAGGAGTTTAATTTTGATATAATCAGAAAGAAGTTTTACATCGAAGACTAGTTAGAGCATGGAGACTAGAAATCAGGAAGACTTAATGAGTTTGCCACCGTCATAACCAGGGCCTGAGGATGTGACGAAGTTGGTTGCTGTATGAAGAGACATTCTTCCTAGGATGTAGCTCAGCGATAGAGTGCTCTTCCGGCACAGGTGAGGCTCTGGGCTCCACACCTAGCACAACTGAAATAAAGAATTAAGCGAAAGTATTGAAAGACACTATCTTGTTTAGTTTTAACTGTCAACTTGACACAACCTAGAGTCACCTAGGAAGAGTCTGGATGAGGTTATGTCAAGTTGGCCTGTGGGTACCCATCTGTGGGGGACAGTCTTGATTGTTCACTTATGGAGGAAGACTGAGCCCATGGTGAGCAGCGCTGTTCCCTAGGCAGGGGTCCTGAACCTGTCAGAGTAGAGGAAGCAGCCGAGTAGAAAGTAAGCAGGCAGCCAGCAGGGGGCCATGTGTGTCTCTCTGCTCTTGTCTGTGGATATCATGTGACTGACTCGTTCTGAACGGAAAACTGTCGAGTGGAAACTAGCTGACTCCGTGGGTACAATCGGCTCCACGCAGAGTGGACACTATGCCCAGTGAAGTCCCTCCACTGGGTTCATAAAGCACTCACTTTCAACACACAAACCCTGACTCAACTTTATGGAATATTTTTACTATTTCTATCTCTTCTTCCAAAAGAACTATCCATGGGCTTCTACAAATGATTTCTGTCTGCAGAGCAAAGGATTTATTCGGGATCATCCATCTCTTTTTATCTTTTCTATTTAATCAGCCACCACCCACTGCAGACCCCACACTGACCTTGCACCTCTCTTCTCCCCCCACCACGCCTCTCCTCCCACTGCTGTATTGGGGTTCCTACCAAAGGCTTGTAGCAGGTAACCATTTTCTAATCTCCCTCCCACCTGTCCTGTACAAGGCACTGTCATCTTTGCAAAACGTAAGTCTGAGATGTCAGTCCCCACATTCAAATGTCCAGAGATGCCCTGCTGGTGTGTTTAGGAAGTGTACTGTCTTTATCTCCACATACAAGTCATTATTTGACTTGGATGTTGCAAGCAGATGCATTCTATCAGGCTCCATGATTCTTTAATAATTGGGGAAGTTCTCGCACCTGCAGGTTTAGCCTTCCCTGGGAAAACGACAAAAGGAATCTGGCAGTTTTGGAGCCAATGGCAGTGTCGGGCTGGAATGAGAAGCAGTTGTCCATTTGGAAAGCAGATGTGTTCTCTGGTTTGCCACAGTAGAGCTCTGTTGTAATTAGTTCAGACTGCTTTGGTTGCTGGCCTCATCTGGATAGCCTCTCTCAATGGTTTTGTTGTGGCCTGTGAATCCGCTTGTACAACCTCCCGAACTTCTTCCGACACACCCCAAACTGACTGACCTGCTTATAGTTCACCAAACGGTAACAGAGCTTCAGTGAGTGTCATTCTGTCTTCATTCCAGCCCTTCCTGCCTTTATTTCATCCCGACCTTCCTTGAAGAATTCTGTACAAGATCTCCTTCTCTAAGAGTCTCTTAGTTTTCAAGTTGATTTTTAAACAACACACACACAAAGACACACACACACATACACACACACACACACACACACACACACCCTTTTATATTCTGACTTTTCTGGTCCAGCCCACTCTGAGTCTACCCTTTCACAGTCCTACCATACTATGCTATAATTAATGACTGGTATGTCTTCCGTACTAGACTGTATTTTTGGATAGATTTATGTTTTCGTTACTTAACATAGTATCTAGCATATAATAAAGACAGAATAAACACTTGTTAAGAGAACATTGGAGAAGTTAATTTAGAAATAGGAATGAGTAGACAGTATAAAGAACAGTGTAAAGAAAGATGGAAAGAGGAGCCGGGGAAGAAAAGAGGACGGTCATAGTGAGCCATGGTGACACAGACTGCAATCCCAGCATACCCCAGTGCAAAGGAGGTGGAGGCAAGATCAGGAGCCTCAGCTACATCGGGAGTTCAAGGATGGTCTGGGCTGCATGAAACCATACAAAATAAATAAACAAACAAGCAAACAAATAAATAAATAAACCTAAAAACCAGAGAACCGATTCGAAAGAGAATCTGGCATATGTGTGGTCTTAGAAGCAGAGGAAAGCGAGTTACAAGTTCCAGAGGAGGAAGACTCAGCTACTCAATGCCGGAGGAACCAGAACCTGCTTCCAGAACGCTCCGATAAGAATGAAGTTTTGGGGCTGGAGAGATGGCTCAGAGGTTAAGAACACTGGCTGCTCTTCCAGAGGCCCTGAGTTCAATTCCCAGCAACCACATGGTGGCTCACAACCATCTGTAATGAGATCTGGCGCCCTCTTCTGGCCTGCAGGGATACATGCAAACAGAACATTGTAGTATACATAATAAATAAATAAATCTTAAAAAAAAAAAATGAAGTCTTACGCTTTCTTTGCCTTCATGAACTTTCTCTTAAATTCTCAAACCAAAGACCAGGCCTCCTCTCCCATCTCATGGACTGACCTGAGTATAGTTGGAGCCCTCAAGGTCCGCTGTGGTTGAAGAGCTGATTCTGGGGTGGCACCACTGGAAGGTGGTGGCCCCTTAAGAGTTCAGACCATGGAATGGGGGTGAGGGGTTTCTCACGCAGCTCCTTTGATTCTTCTTGGAAAGGCTGTGATAAGGGCCTGGGCCCGTCTACTCTCCGACCTAATTGCTATTAAGAATTTAATGACTCAGTTCTATAAAAGAACATTTAAAAGATAAAAAGAATCGTATTTCCTAACAACACAGCTGAAAATAGCATTCTCTATATAAAACTAAAGATTTTTAACAAGGTCAGGCAATGGAATTTTCTAAAATTTGTGCTGAAGCTTAATCTCAAATGTAACAACATCAAGAGTCGGTGCCTTTAGAAGATTAAACCATGAGGGATCCTCCCTCGGGGATGAGACTGAGATCCTTATCATCTCTGGCCTTCTCATTCCTTCACCATGTGAGGATACAGCATTCATCTTCTCTCCCAGAAACACAGTCAGGGAACTGGACTCTCAGACACAGCGCCTGCAGTGTACGCGCACACACATGTACAAACCCAAGACCGGCACATGTGAATTCGGTCATTTGCTAGGATCCGTGTTAGTGAGAGACCACATCAGTGGTGGAAAGGGCCAATTGTTATCAAGGAGGGGTCTGCTTCACTTGACCACAGTGAGAATTCCAAACTGAAAGACTGAAACACGCAGCAGGAGACAACTGGCGAAATTTTAAACCACTGCAAAAAACATCATGAGTGACGGCTTGTGGTGGCAGCGACCACCTTTAAAACCACACTCAGGAGGCAGAGGGCAGGCAGGTCTTCGGGAGTTTGAGACCAGTTTCCTCTCCGTAGCAAGTTCTAGGTCAGCCTGTCTCAAATAAATAAATAAATAATGATGATGCAAAAGACGGGGTTAAATGACATACTTTTATTTGTTTATACTGAAAATATTATTTATATAGCTGACTTATATAAATATTTTTCATTTACTTCACTACATGTGGGGAAAAAAATTCTTGGAAATTAAGACTTTTTTCAGCAATGGCATTTTTCTCATTTGCTCTCCATCTTATTTTCTGAGAACCACCACCTCTGAATCTGGCACTGCTGGGCTGGCTGGCCAGTGAGCTCCTGGAATCTGTCTGTCTCCACTCCCAGTGCTGGGGTACAGAAACATGTCAGCACTGTTTTATGTGGGTGCTGGAGATCTGGACTCAGGTCCTGATGTTTGCAGGACCAACATTTCACTGACTGAGCCATCTCTCAAGCTTTGAACAGGGTTGTATAACCTAGAAGCAGAGAGACTCGCTGTCTAATCCATGGTGGTTTGAGATGGCACTGACCAGGTGGCTCCCGGGAAAAGGAAAAAGCCAGTGCTGTCCTGGTAAACAGGGTGAAGGCTCCCTCTGGTCCAGCCAGACACAGGTGTCATCTTAGCTTCCACGGGTGTTTCCTGGTTTGAGTGCTGGACCACGCCATGGCCCTAAGTCAGTACTGACTTCCTCTAATGCAAAGACCAGCGCTTTCTTGTTTTCGAGGGATGACTTCACTAGCGACATTCTACTCTGCCATGTTCAGCATCAACAAGTCAAACAGCGGCCAGACTGTCAACTGCAGGAAAGATTAAAGAGATTGTCCGTCATATAGACCGAAAACACCTGTGAAGAATTAATATACTGTTTTTCTTTGGGACCTCCCCTTCCCCATTAGCACTTCCCATCTTTCATGAGCTTTGAGCTCCAAACTCTAGTCCCTGGGGGAACTGAGCAGACCTACAGCAACTGGAAACAGAGAGAGGCAAACAAAGAAATAAACACAGGAATCTGGCTTCAGGCCTGGAAACTCGGGGAGGGAGAGATAGTTAGGTGCTCGGTCCTTGAGAAAAGGGTGCCTGGACTTCCTTTTCGCATTGGTCAGGTGGAATTGAGACTTAGTGAGGGGTCCGCAGACACTCTGACTGCATTTAGAGGGCCAAAGACTAACCAGAGTGTGCTACTCCACTGTGATCCCAGGAAGAGGCAGGCAGATGCAGAGAACAAAGCCATTATTGGCCACAGAACGAATTTTAAGGGAGCATGTCACAGATCACCTGACTAAGCTGTAGAAAAACAATCGCTGCATACCTCTGAGAAGAGGCCTTAACCAAATGGGCTTTGCAGTGAGCCTGAAGGTCATAGCAGGACCAGAGGGTGTTAGCCTGGCTAGACCATGCCAAGGAGCTAATCTACAACCCCAAAAGTCTTCGCTGGCAATCCTGGAACATAAGTACATACATAGCAATAGTAAAGGGAATTTAACGGAAGTGACGTTTTTGCCTCCTGTGAGGGCTGATCCCGGTTGTCATCTGGAATCAACTTAAACCCAGGCAGCTGGGCACCTCTGTGAGCCACTTTTCTTGATTGGATCATTTGAGGTGGGAAGACCAACCCTAAATGCAGGCCACACCTGATGGCAGCCCTCATAAAGGACATGAAAGAAGGAAGCTTTTCTTCTTTACCTGCTGATCCTCACCTTCACTGGCAGTTCATCCATCCTGCTGCTGGGACATTCCTTCACCAATATTAGAACCTCTTTCTTTGCAATTCCAACATCCTGAAGACCTGATACCCAACCTTGTGGACTGAACAACTTGGATTCTTGGCTTTTCATCAGGAGACAGCTGTTGTTGGACTACTCAGACCACAGCCTGTAAACCACTCTAATAATCCCCTTTTAATATTCTCTAGATTCATCCTATCAGTTCTGTTCCTCTAAAGAACTCTGACTAATATCACCCAAGGAAAAGTAATAAACAACAATAACAATATCTGAATCTAGCAAGAGAAAAACTTTCAATATTGTGCACATCTATCTTTGTGGATGAGATGTAAACTCAGGACACACAGAAAATTCAAGCAAGATGATAGTCATTGTATGACTTACTCAAAAAGAGGTATTGGAAAAGACCACAAACCAGGACAGTTTTGAGTAGAGTCCCACAGTTACCCAGTAAATTGAAATAGCTCCCCTGAGCCTACTGCCTGCCTGCCTTCCTGCCTCCCTCCCTCCCTGCCTCCCTCCCTCCCTCTCCCCTCCCTCCCTCCCTCCCTTTCTTGACTTCTTCATAGGGTCTCACTGCATAACCCAAGCAGACCTCAAACTCCAGATTCCTCTGCCTCTGAGTCCTAAGCTAAGATGACAGGTGTGTGCCGCCATGGGCCGATATGTTCTCTAACAATGAACCAAGAACCGAGCCCTCTTTTTCTTTTGGTTTTTCCAGTCAGGGTTTCTTTGTGTAGCTTTGCGCCTTTCCTGGAACTCACTCTGTAGACCAGGCTGGCCTCGAACTCACAGAGATCTACCTGGCTCTGCCTCCCGAATGCTGAGATTAAAGGCGTGCACCACCACCGCCCGGCCTAGCCCTCTTTTTAAAATGTTCAATAAACCAGATAATTCTTTTTAAAAGTTAGATTCCTTTATCTTATGTTTATGTTTATAAACGTTTGCCTGCATGCATGCGTACCATGTAAATACCTGGTGGCTGCGGAGGTCAGAAGAGGTGTTGGATCCCCTGGAACTGGAGTTATGGGTAGTTATGGGTAGTTCATTGCTGGGAACTAAATCCAGGTCCTCTGCAATATCAACACATGCTCTTAACTGACAATCCGTCTCTCCAGTCCCCCAGGTTTTTGTTTTACTTAGTTTAAGACAAAGTCTCAGATTTGAACTCCAACGGTACCCAGGAAGCCCTGTGTCACAGGAAGGCCTGGTGATGCTTCTGCCCGGGCTCTCCAGGAGCTGGAGTTACAGGTATCAATCACCAGTCCCTGCTCTCCATTCCCTCTAAAGCCACCGTAATCAGCTCAGTTCCGGTCCTTTCAATTCCATCCCCTTGAAGCCTCCCCTTCTTTCCAAACTCACTGTCGTCGCCTTATCCCAGATTCTCATCGGTTCTAATCTACAGACGATGTAAGGTAACATATTTGCTCTCATAATAGAGCGGGCACCGCAATGTTTGTAATAGTTCATTAACTCTTGTCGAATTTCACTGGACCTACAAGGTCTGTAATGTTTTTATCTTGATTGCACAGTTAAGAAAGCCAAGACGGCCAGGTGGTGGTGGTGCACGCCTTTAATCCCAGCACTCGGGAGGCAGAGACAGGCGGATCTCTGTGAGTTCGAGGCCAGCCTGGTCTACAGAGTGAGTTCCAGGAAAGGCACCAAAGCTACACAGAGAAACCCTGTCTCAAAAAAAAAAAAAAAAAGAAAAGAAAAGAAAGAAAGAAAGAAAGAAAGAAAGAAAGAAAGAAAGAAAGAAAGAAAGAAAGAAAGAAAGAAAGAAAGAAATCTAACACAGGGGCTGAAGAGATGGCTCTGGTTAAGAGCACTGGCTGCTCTTCCAGAGGACCTGGGTTCAATTCCCAGCACCCACGTGGCTGCTCACAACTGTCTGTAACTCCAGTTCCAGGGGATCTGACACCTTCACACCAATGCACATAAAATAAAAAGTTAAATGAATTATTTAAAAGAAAAAGAAAGCCAAGACATAAATGGACTAAACAAGTTGTCTATTACCATGTGCCATAAAATAGTTAAGCCAGGAAACCTGGACCTCCTGTCCATGTGCAGTGGCCAGGCAGTAACCTAGCTGTTTCCTGACTCTCCACATGGGGTATTGTGTCTCTTCCCTCCATATCATCACCTAAATAATGTTTCTAAACCACAATCTGAACACGGGAAGACTTTCACAGTCTTTCAGTGATTCCCTCTCACATTTGGTACTGGTAAGATTTCACGGTCTGCTTTCTAGTCCCATTTCCTGGGCAGATTTCCCTGACAGTTAGTCCCTCCTTCTTATGATTAGATAGGATGAACCAGATCTTCCCCCACCTCCCACCACACACACACATTCACCACACATACACGTGAGTCACACACACACACACACACACACACACACACACACACACACATACACTGATCTCTCTTCCCAGTTGCCATTTCTCTTCTTATTTTTACTTTTTCTGTAGAGCTGAGGATAGAAATCAAGGCCATGCACACACTAGGGAAACACTCCATGACCAAGCTCCCCACTGTTTTTCAGAGTGCATTGAAGGTGGGTATGATAGCTTACTCCAGTACTGGCGAGACTCTTTAAAAAAAAAAAAAAAGAGTACACATCCTCAGCATCGAACTAATTATATAATGCCCATTCTGGTTTTAGAAGTACCCTTTTTAAAAAGTATCCTGTCCTAAAATATGTAACATTAAATTCTGATTAAAAATAATCTGATCAGTGTTTTTTTAAAGCAGTTTTCTCTATGCTGTGAGCATCCTAATATTGTGCTTTTTTGAGACAGAACATCCTCTCAAAACCAAGTCTGTCAGCATATGTTTTCAAACTCAGTTATCCCAGCAATATTGTACGACAACACAACATGACCATTCCAGTTTAAAGACAAGGAAAACTTCAGCTGGCATTCCACACGTAGAATAAAACAATGTCGTAACACAATGGATGTCTTGAGAATTAAAGATAAAACAATGCCAGCATGGTGGCACAGGCTAAGGCAGGAGAATTACCATGTGTTCATAGTGAGAACCTACCTCAAATAAACAAAAAACCAACCACAACAAACCATTGAGTCCCAAGCCCCTGGCCCTGGACATAGTAAGTCTAACCAGTGATCCTTACTGACCAGTGCTAAGTGCCAGACATCTCTGCCGGCCTAGACACACACAGCTGCTCTGAACTGTACAGAAATGGATTTTCTTCTTTCCCTACAACCACACCTCATTTCTTCCGTGTTCACCTCCTTTCTTCCGTGTTCACTCTAACCCTTGGAGCAACTCCTTGGTTCCCACGAGGCCCAGGCTTCTAACTTCTAGAGGACTTTTCACAAAACGAGACAGGGCTTCCCTCTGGGGACTTCGCAGCCCTGTTCCAGAGAATGCATTCTTACGTTTTCCCAGCGTTTTAAAGGAAGTTCCTTCCTGGCCTTCGGATCTCCATGCCCACTTCTTGTCGTTTGGGAGTTGACGGTTTGCAGTCCTGCCTTAGCCGGGTCAAGCCAGCTCAGCTCTCGGGGACCCTGGAAGACCAGCTGGCTCTTTTCAGATGAACCAAGCAGGACTCCCTCAGCTCAGCATCAGGTTCCAGCCTCTCTCAACTGCGCCTCACTGTTTACACTCTCTAAGGGAGGAACATTAAAAGCACCCTCCTGTGATGGGATGGCACTGTTTTTCAGGAGGCCATGCCCTCACTGTGCCCAGCTCTGACTATACTGTCTCTCCCAGGATTTACACAACTTCTTGGGGATTTTGGTGAGAAGGAAGGGACAAGAGGAATCAGAGTAGGAAGAAAAGCCAGGAGACCCCAGACAAGCGCATTCTCAGAAAAGAAGCTCTGGAGCAATGGTTCCCAATCTTCCCGGTGTTGTGACCCTTTAATACAGTTCCTCATGTGGTGGTGACCCCCGGCCATAAAATTATTTCCTTGCTACTTCATAACTGTGGTTTTGCTACTGATATGAAGAGCAATGTAAATATCTGATATGCAAGATATTTGATCCCCAAAGGGGTCAGGACCCACCGGTTGAGTACTGCAGGTCTAGATGAGAAGATGCATGCGTTAGCAGAGCATGTGTTAGCATGCATTCTTTCACCTCATTCCTGTAATAATAATGTTAAATGGTAGGGAAGACAGAATAACGCCTCACACCAATATGTCCATCTCCTAATCCCCCCAAACTATGGCAGATATGTTTGTTATCTTATGGATCAAAGAAAAGTATGCAGATATAATTAGGCTCAGAAGTTTAAGATGAGAACATCAGCCTAGATTATCCAGGTTAGAACGAGCATGGGAGAGTCAGGAAAGAGGGAGATATATAACTGGACACAACGCAGAGAGCATGGACGCACACTTAGAAAGCCGAGCGCCTTAGGATGCAGAGAAGAGCTCCTGCTGAATGCAGGTGGACTCTAGAAAAGAAAAAAAGTGCAATTACCTGGCCCCTTAGTGAAGATTCAGTGTAGAAAATGAAAAAAAGCAAAACCAAAAATACAGCTTCTGTCACCCCCTCTGGACTTGTGACTTCTAGAACCATAAGGCGATAGGTCTGGTTTGTTTAAATCACTGTTTGTGATACATTAGTTTAATCCCAGCACCCAAGAAGCAGAGACAGTCAGATCTCTGAGCTCAAGGCCAGCCTGGTCTACAGAATGAGTTCCAGGACAGCCAAGGCCACACAGAGAAACCCTGTCTTGAAAAACAACAACAAAATATCACAACAGTAGAAAACCAGTGTGTGTGTGGGGGGGGGGACTGTTCATCATGTTACACATTATTTTACATATTTCCTGAGGTCAGACAGCCAGTTCTATAGAGGCCGAGTGTATAGAATCTGGATGCTTCACTGTACTGTATGGCGCTGGTGCAAAAACCAAGAGATTAAGAAGAGTGGATAAGGAGAAAGATTACCCTGGGATCAGGAAGAGGGGAACGGATATCAGAAGAGGTATAAATACAAATGACATCTGGAAAAGGGCTCCAACAATCCTTTCTCTAAAGCCAAGAAACAGGAAGATGTGAAGCAACAAGAAAACCTCAATGTAAACTGGTCCACGGGTCAGTAGCGAGTTACGGCCTCCTTTCCCCGAAACAGCTCTGGAGCACAGGAGGAGCAGAGTGAGCCGTACGGTGTTTAACTAACAAACCCACTGGATGTGCTGCTCTGTTCTCCCTTGTTGTTGGAAGACCACTAACGTTAGGAGGAAAAGGATCCATTCAGGAACTCTTCCTCCTTTACCTCAGGACCTCCATGTCAGTTAGGATCCATATGATCCCGAGGTCTTTGATACTAATGAATAAACACAAACCACAACAGGCGGAGGCCCTGGTCATACCTTGTTCCCTTCTCATACTGCAAAGTGGTTTCTTGGAATGCATGGGGTGGGCCCTCCTGGGCCTGACCTACCTTACAAATTGTTGCCCTACGCTTCACTATCCTTGAAGGAGGCTTGCTAGAATATTACAGGAAGAAGAGTGAACTAGAGCTTGACTCATACCAGGCCCAGTTAACATTCTGAGTGTTTGATGAGTTACTGATGCATCCATACTGAGACTGAGGGGTCTAGGGCCAACGGCCTGGGATTCCGAGTTCTTATAGCATGTGACAGCTTTGCAGGGCCCCCGGCAGCTGAATAGCTCTTCTATTGCTTCTGTTCAAAGGATTTCCTAATCTCTTACTGTAGAAGAGCAAATATACAATTATATAACCAGGAAAAACACCATGAAGAGGGAAGAGAGCAGATCACAAGAACACATTGGTTAAAAGAAGAAAAAAAAATAACTTGTAATGCCAATTCTTAGACCCTTATTTCCCACTTTTTTCCAAGCACCGCCTGAGGTTTGAGGGAATTTACCCCTCATTTTTAATATTCATGGAGACTATTCAAGGGGAAACAGCGGCGGCGTGACAGAAGGAGGGCCCTGGCCAGAGGTGTTGCTACGAGCAGCTACCTTGTAAAGTTAACTTGCTTTGACAAGTTCCAGATGTGACTCACATGACCAGAAACTCTGAGATCGTGAAGCCTAACACCGGTCCAGAGATGTAATCTCTGTGAGAGAGAAGAGTGTTTAGACAATCCTTGGCTCTTTCTAGGTCCGAAAACCAGAATGTATTTTGGTTTCTAATTTTAATTTTAAGGCTGACATATGAGATGTTCTGCTTTATACACTGTCTCTAAGAAGGCACTAATAACTCTCCCTTGTGGGCCTCTGTTTTCTCCCCTGGCTTTGGTCCCCACATACAGCTACGTAATGACTACAAGAAATCATTATATTCTTTTGTAGCTTGGGCTGGAGAGATGGCTCAGTGGGTAAAGTCCTTGTCCTACAAGAGGAAGAACCTAAACTGGATCCCAAGAACCCACATTCAAAAGAGGGGATTGTGTTGGGAGTTTGTGATCCCGATACCAGGAAGACAGAGAGGAAGGTGGATCCAGCAGGCCTGGCCCAGCTGGTGAGTTCGAGGTCAGTGAAAGGCCCAGTCTCACCAAAACAAAGTGTAGCCGGAACTGGAGAAATGATGAACCCTGAGGATGTCCTCCAGCCTCCACCCACACGCACACTAATGTGCACCCTCCCCCACACACATGTGCAGACACTCACATACAAAGTACTTAATTCAAGATCTTCCAGGAGACCCTGACCCCCAACTGGCTCCCTTATATACAGCAGTTTCTCTGATCTCGAAGTCACTGTTTTGGAGGAATAGTCACATGCGGGTATTTCTAGCAGCAAATGTCTAATCATAGCTTTGTCGTGTGCAGAGCAGCTTCTGGTATGGTAAAGGGGCATCATAATTTAGCTCCAATGTCAGATCATGTGACATTCCAATTTCCACTTGACCAGAGGGGTGAGAATGTATTAGAAGACATCAGCAACAGGGCTAGAGAGACAGCTCTGTGGGAAATAGCACTCGTTGTTCTTACAGAGGCCCGGGTTTGATTCCCAGCACTCACACTGCCGCTCACAGCCATCTGTAACTCCTGTTCCGGGGTTCTGACTCCCTCTTCTGGCCTCCATGGTCACTGAACTGCCCACGGCATGGGGGACAAAGACATACATTTAGGCAAAACACTCACACACTTAAAGACACTATCACAGAAGAAAAGCAACAGTGTAGGGTTTGACTTGTTAAGGTTTAGAATCGTTGCTATTGAAGCAATCTACCGGCTGCAGCCGCAAGGGAAGGCTCAGTGTGTCTTTGCCCCGACTTCCAATAGATGGGGCACTGAATCCAGGCTTGCCGGTGCTCTCTGTAATTCCAGCACGTGGGACTGAGCACAGGAGGAGGGGGAAGCCAAGGTTAGCCTCGGCTACTTGGTGAGTCTCAGGCAAGCCTGAGTCCCATGAGACCCCACGTGCCAGTTACTTTCCATTGCTGTAATAAAGCATCATGGCGAGGGCAGCTATGGGAGGGAGGGGTTACTAGATTTGCAGTTCTGGTCTGTTAAGACTCCATCACCCTCAACATCATGGCGAGGGCAGCTATGGGAGGGAGGGGTTACTAGATTTACAGTTCCGGTCTGTTAAGACTCCATCACCCTCACCGTGCACACCAGCAAGCCCCGGCCTGGAGCAGGAATAGCTGGGAGCTCGCTTCTTAAATCCCAAGCAGTAAAGAGAGAGTAAACCAGGAACGGCAGGTAGCTTTGAAACCTCAAAGCATGCCTTCTAAACCTACACAAACAGAGCTACCAACTGGGGACAGAATGTTCAAAATCAAAGTATTCTGAGCCTATGGGGACATCCTCATGCAAACCACCACACTGTCTCAAAAAAAAAAAAAAAAAAAAAAAAAAAAAAGAACAGAAAGAAGGGGAGAAGGGGAGAGGAAGGAAGGAAATGACAAACTCTCAGAAAACACTAATCGCAATTCTGTATTAAAATGCTAAAGTAAAAATAAAAATTTGTGACCTTTCTCCACATTAACTGACTTAATGCATGGTGATAATATGTCTACACTCCTTTGTGATAGTCATTTACTATGAATGCCTTTACACACACAAGCACACCCGCGTGTCATGTGCACATGGACTATAGCATGAAAACTGCAATCGTGATATTTCAGGAGCCAGCAAAAATTTTCCACGGAAGGCCAGAGAGTAGGACTGGGGGTAGACAGCCCGGTTAATAAAGTGTGGAGTGGCCTGAATGAGAATGACCCACAGGCGCATGAGCTGTGGGGTGTTCTGTATGTCAAATCTGTTGCTCTGATTGGTCAATAAATAAAACACTGATTGGCCAGTGGCCAGGCAGGAAGTATAGGCGGGACTAACAGAGAGGAGAAAAGAAAGAACAGGAAAATAGAAGGAGTCACTGCCAGCTACCGCCATGACAAGCAGCATGTGAAGACTCGGGTAAGCCATGAGCCACATGGCAAGGTATAGATTTATGGAAATGGATTAATTTAAGATGTAAGAACAGTTAACAAGAAGCCTGCCACGGCCATAAAGTTTGTAAGCAATATAAGTCTCTGTGTTTACTTGGTTGGGTCTGAGCAGCTGTGGGACTGGCGGGTGACAGAGATTTGTCCTGACTGTGGGCCAGGCAGGAAAACTAACTACATTCATGTATCTATACAGTCTCCAGTTGGTGAACAAAAGGATTAGAAGGGTGGCCTTATTGGAGCAGATGTGGCCTTGTTGGAGGAAGTGTGTCTATGGGGGTGGGCTTTGAGGTTTCACATGCCAAGCCCAGTCTCTCTCTCTCTCTCTCTCTCTCTCTCTCTCTCTCTCTCTCTCTCTCTCTCTCTCTGCATGTAGGTCAGGATGTAAAGTTCTCAGCTACTGCTCCAGCACCATACTTCCCGCCATGATAATAATGGACTAAGCCTCTGAAACTGTAAGCAAGCCCCTGATAAATTCTTTTATAAGAGTTGCCTTGGCCATGGTGTCTCTTCATAGCAATAGAAACCTAAGGCAGTACTTGCCTTACAAGCATGAGGATCTGAATTTAATTATCATAACCCATATTTTAAAAAGAAAAAGTTAGGCAGGGTGTCACATGCTTATAATCCAGCTTCTGGGGGAAGGGCCTGGCAAATCCCTGGGGCTCAGTGGCCAACCACTCTTGCCTAATTAGCAAGCCCAAGGCCAATGACAGACCTTGTCCCAAAAACAAAGTTGATGGCACCCGAGGAAGGCCACCCTTAGATGTCCTCTGTCTTCCATGACCATGAGTATAAATGTACCCACAGACATGTATACCTGTAGACGAATTTCTAAATAGTCTTATAAAATAAAAAACACGGAGCCAAATATAGGGGTGAAAGCCTTAGAGAGATCAGGGAAATTAGGGAAAGCCACCAGCCAACCTTACCTCACCAACTCTGCAGCTTCCAAATGCAAGCTACTTCCTGTCTACCCACGCCTTTATTGCCTTATTGTTCTGCCCTCTCCTTGACTCTTAGCCCAGCTACCTCACTTCCTTGTCACTACCTGTCTGTACAGACCTCCAGGTCTCTATGGTTGGTACTGGAATTAAAGGCATGTATCACCACACTTGGCTCTGTTCCCTAGTGTGGCCTTGAACACACAGAGACCCTGCCTGCTAAGTGACGGGATTAAGGGCATGTGCTGCCTGACTTTGTTTACTTAAAATGCTGGCCTTTCCCCCCTGATCTCCAGGCAAGCTTTATTTGTCAAAGCACAAATAAAATATCACCACATTTCAGCACAAATAAAATATCACCACATATACCCACACACAAAAGGCCAAATAGTAACTATGAATCTGATATTGAATAGTAACTATGAATTTGATATTAAAGACCACCCAACTCTATAACAAGCAATCAACTCAACTACTGAAGGGTAAAAGTGGTCATAGGAATTATGTACGACAAATGTGTGTGGCTGTGTTCCAGTAAAACTTTATGGATATTAAAGGTTGGATTTCAAAAGATTTTAATACGGGCCTGGAGAGATGGCTCAGCGGTTAAGAGCATCTGTCTGCTCTTCCAGAGGTCCTGAGTTCAATTTCCTGCAACCACGTGGTGGCTCACAACCATCTGTAACAAGATTTGATGCCCTCTTCTGGTATGCAGGCATACATGCAGACAGAACACTGTATATATAATAAATAAATTAAATCTTAAAAAAATTTAATGCAACACAAAATATTATATAAAAATTCAATCATTTAAAACTTCAACCATTGAAAATGTGCATTCTTACTTGCAGTATGCACAGAAGCAGGCAGCAACCTGGGAATGCCCTGGAGGAATGCGGTCTAATCCTCAGAGCCCTGTGCCTCTGTGGCACCGGTGACAAACTAAAGAGAATTATCTCTGTGTAAAGCTTCAGAGTGAGTTTCACCCTGTCTTCATTTCATATCCAATACTAGCATTTTGGAGGCAGACATTTACAGATTAACTCCTTTGGGGAAAATTTTCATTTTCAAAAGCTAAAACCAAGAAGATAATTGTTCTATTTCTGGGAGACACTAGCTATATGCCTCAGTCAACGTTATTATACAAATCTGTGTTTCAATAAGTTGCCTTAATAAACAGGCACACACGTGTTTAAATTTTATAAGTTAAAGTTAGCTAGAATTTGAAAACATACAAGAATCTTAAAAGTTTAATACAATATTTGATATGCTTAAAAAGATGTGCCCTCAAGGCATATTTCTTTCAGCAAAGGGGCACCTTCACCTCAGAGTTTTTAGGAATATTTAAAGACTTAAACAATCCCCTTTAAAGATGCCAAGCACTTTGGAAGTGAAGCCATCGTGAGTTCACTGCAGTGAGTACTGTTTTACCACACTAAGGACTGAACTGAAACTGTCAGCCTGTGTCAGAACCGGCCAGAGAAACAACTTTCAGCCCCTGGGAACCTGGGAAGGAGGCCTGCCACTCCAGATCTTGATGCTTGGCCTCTGAGCGGGAGGAACAGTCTTGAACCCCAGCCTCCAACTTCACATGTTTACATTTGAGTATTTAAATGTGAATTTGATCACATCTCTAAATTTTAGAAATGATAACATGATTTTTCCGGTGTTTGAGATATTTGTTTTTTGGGGGAGCATTCTATTTTTAGTCTATGAACTACAGTTACCTTCAATGCAGTCACAGTATTGTTTTTTCTTTTCTTTTCTTTTCCTGCATTGCTAGATTTCCACATGTTTCTCTGAGAACTTCCCAGTCTTCATGTTTTTAATTTTTGAAACTGGGTCACATCTACCCACAGATGTCACATAAAAGGATAAACAAACAAGGCAGACAGATAATTTTTATAATAAGCGGACTTCCTTCTAACAAGTTGTTTTGAACTTAATCCTGAGATTTGTATCTCTTTCAACCATGTTATAGAACAATAAGACAAAAATGAGTATCCTCTTCTAACTATAGAGAATGAAGTTACTTGTATATTTAACGGAATTTAAGGTAAGCATTTTGATACCTACCTATGTTGAAAAAAAAAACAAACAAAAATATTGGTGAGTGTACTGGTAAAACTGAATAAGTACAGACAAAAGAATAGTGCTTTTTAAAAAGAACAAGATTAGACCCTTATCTAACATATGTAAAAATTGACTCAAGAGCTGTAGACGGACTCAGTGGTTAAGAACACTTGCTGCTCTTGCAGAGGACTAAGGTTTGGTTCCCAGTACCTACACAAAAGCTCACAACCGCTTGTGACTCCAGTTGTAGGGGATCAGATACCCTCTTCTGACCTCCCTGGGCACTAGGCATGCACACGATGATCATACATGCATTCAGGCAAACCCTCATATAAATGAAACAAAAAGTAAGTCGTTTTTTGCTGTTAGATGATTTTTTAATTTTTAATGCTGTTAGCCATCTTTCTGTTGTTTCTTAGCTGGAATGGACACTCCACTGCACCACTGTTGTCTTACGGGATGCCACGAGGTGGTGGCCACACAATGCTGCCTGCGAACCGTTCAGGGCGCCCAGGGTCTCCTTAATGGAAGTTCCCCGGCTGAAGCCCAGGGCTGCATCTGTTGGGCAGTGCTGGAAACTCTCGTTCACAGTGGTGTTTCCACATGTTTCACATTTTCCTGCTTCCTTCTGTCTCTTGGTGGCTCCATGAGGGCTGTGATGGTCAGGGCAGAGACAGGGGGAGCCACCTAGTGTGGGCCTCTCTGTCTGTCTGTCTGTCCTGAGTGGCCCCTTTCACTATTGTCCCCAGACCTTTCCAATCAGGGGCTGCTGTGGTGATGCCATCACCAACTTTTTTTGGAGACTCTGGGGACCAATTTGGGGGGCCAAGGAGGATGTGGTGCCCACTCGCCTCCAGTGCACCTCAGGTACTCAACGTCGATCCTGTGAGAGTCTAACTTGGACAGCATGGTGCAGGTGTCTGGTACTACATAAACCTGGATTTGGGTACTAAAGAACGTGCCTCTGAGCTGAAAGCAACACACACACATACTATGGTGGTTTGAATAGGAATGGCCCCATAGACTCAGGCGTTTGAATGCTTTGTCACCAGGGAGTGGCACTGTTAGGAGGTGTGGCCTTGTTAGAGTAGGTGGGGCCCTGTTGGAGGAAGTGTGTCACTGGGAGTGGGCTTTGAGACGTCAAATGCTCAAGTCAGGACCGGTATCTCTTTTTTCCTGCTGATCTGGATGTTTAATTCTCAGTTCCTTCTCCAGCACATCTACCTGTGTGCCTCCATGCTTCCTGCCATGGTGATAATGAACTAAACCTTTGAACCTGTAAGCCAGTCCCAATTATGTTTTCCTTATAAGAGTTGCCATGGTCATTGCCATGGTCTCTGCACAGCAAAAAACCCTAAGACACACAGACACACATACATACACACCTTTAAAAAATTACTCAAAATGTATTAAAGAACTACCTACCCATGAGAGCTAAAATTCGGGGCGGGGCAAGGGGGAGGACTTACAGCATTAAACTTGGCAATGATTTCTTGGACACTAGAAACACAAGCAACAACAATAACAACAAAATAAAAACAAAAAAGTCCACAAACTCCATGAAAATTGTAAACTTTATGGCTGTCTGCACGGGAGCCTGGTAACTCAGCTGTTTGTGAGGCTTAAGGGTCACAAGTTACACAACAGACTCAGTACTAACCTGGGTAACTTAATAAGACTTTGTCTCAAGATGTAAAAACCATATTAGGCTGGGGTATGGCTCAGTGGTAGAGCACTTGTCCAGCATATGCTTAGGTCAAATCTCCAGGGCTGCCCCCTCCCCATCTCAGCAAAAAGAGATGTTAGCAATCAAGTAAAGAGGTCATCTACCCGAAGGAGGAAATATCGGCTAATTACAAATCTTAACAAGAGACTAATATTAAGAACATGTAGAAAATGCCTAAAACTCAACAACCCCACCCAATAACAATAAACAGCAATGGACCCGAATAGACATTTCTCAACAAAATATACAAACGGCCAATGAAGACACAAAAAGATGCTCTATATCACAAATCATTTTGAGAAGAGAACACACAGTCTTTCTCCATTATCAGAACAGAAATGATTCTGACACAAGTTCTCCAAGTGTCCTGATTTGCTTCAGCCCCATAAGAACAGCTAAGTGTGCTGTGGAACAATCCTTTTCTACACTGTGAATATGTATTACTTTCATGGGTTAATAAAAAGCTGACAGGCTGGTACCTGCTCAGGAAGTTAGGTGGGAAAGCCAAACTGAGGATGATGGGAAGAAGGAAGGTGGAGTCAGGGGAGTTGAGAGAGATGCCAGCCAGCCAATGAGTAAGCAGTGTAAAACATGAGGTAACAAGCCATGAGTCACGTGGCAAGGCATAGATAGAAATATGGGTTAATTTAAGTGTTAAGAGTTATCTAGTAACAAGCCTGAGCTATCAGCCGAGTATTTATAACTCATATTAAGCCTCTGAGTCAGTTATTCAGGACTGGGCGGTAGGGACAGGAAATGTCTGTTTACATATGGTGCCCAATGTGGGGCCAAAATTTCCAAATAAAACCTGACAAAGCTTAAAAAACATACAAGAACAGAGTCAAGCACAGCTTCTTGGTAGCTGCCTTTTTCCCAGTGGGCTCTGTCTGCTGGTGGTGAGCAGAGGCACGGCTCCTCTAAGAGACAGCTTCCTGGCTCAGTGCTAGTGGCAGAAACAGGTGGTTCTTTTAAGAAGTCCTACTACCAAACACTTACATGATGTTTATGAAGAGTCTGCAGCACGCTACTCAGTGGCAGTGTGGACCCAGAAACTTCAGGATGGGGTGGCAAACATGGCTCCCAGAGCTGGCAATAAACGTACTTCTGCCATGAGAACAGATTCTCGGGGAACTGAGGGGGAGGAGTCAGCAACAGATGCCATGATCTAAGTTACAGAGCAGTTTTTTGCTCATGCAGATGGAAAAGGTTACAGGTGTACAATAGGGACAGATCCAGACAAAAAGAGCCTCTACACAGGTCAGGTCACAGAGTGTTTAAGAATATATATGTAGGCTTGGGAGGGAAAAGGATAAAGAAAGTCCTTAAAAAAGAAACAGGGTAATAAAAAATATAATAAGCTACTTAAAGATGGAAAATACACAGAGAGTCTAGATTGTGTATATTATTGTGTTGTCTTTAAAATTTTTGGCTGCTAAGAGACCTTGGATTACGAAAACTGCTATAGTAAACCAACCTATATATTTTAAAATTATATTGACTTCAAATTTTAAGTCAAAACATATGTTACTTTTGGGGAGAGGTTATGCTTTTGTTTCCACAGGAAATGAGGGACTGTGGATTCATTCTGGGTTAAGAAAAATCATGTTTGATCAAGGAAGACTCCCTGAAAAATCTCCAATGGGAACAGATGGCCCAGATGACCCAATGCTTCAGAGCGCCTCTATTGCAGTTTCTTCTGAGTTCTTCATCCTGAACAGTTTCAAGGCTGCTGGCTGAGATGATCCAGCTCCACAGAATACTCCAGTCAGGACTTGACCATAACCCTAAATTTTCTCAAGGTCCCCCAAAGATTACCAGAACCCTAATCAACAGGAAGTAGTCTAGAAAACTATGCCCACATTCCCAAAAAATGTATTATGGACATTTATTATCATTTAAGAGGGGCTGGTTACAAGTTGTTACTGATAATGGTCATGAAAAAAGCTGAACAAAGCAGATTAGATTTAGGGATCTCATTCTAAAAAGAAAAGGGGGATATAGAAATAATAGGATAAAGGAGTAAATTATTGAATCTACTTTAATCCAAAAGACAACTATTAGGCCGGGCAGTGGTGGCGCACGCCTTTAATCCCAGCACTTGGGAGGCAGAGCCAGGCGGATCTCTGTGAGTTCGAGGCCAGCCTGGACTACCAAGTGAGTTCCAGGAAAGGCGCAAAGCTACACAGAGAAACCCTGTCTCGAAAAACCAAAAAAAAAAAAAAAAAAAAAAAACCAAAAAAAAAAAAAGACAACTATTAATCTTACATATTTTACATTAGTATGGATTTTGGTTTATTGATACAAATTTAAAGTTACTTTTGTTATACAGTATGTGTATTTCTACTCTTGTTTAAAGTATTATGTTTATGCAGCCCAATTAAAAATAGAATGTATAATTAAGAAATACAGATTAATAATTAGTCATCTATAATAGTCACCCATATCTAGCAAACTTATGGTCATGTTAGTTAGGTTTTCTAGGTACACAGAGATATATTTCAAATAGATAAGTAATCTTCAAACACTTCAAAGACCAACAGCATATGGCATTTAAATGTTTAATAACTTAGGCTTTTTAAGACAGTGAGATGTCTGTTACAGACATACTCCTTTCTCCTATTTGCATCATGAGCGCCTGTTAATTTCTCAAAAACCCAGTTTGGACTTCAATTCAGAAAAAGTTCGTCACTCCCTCTCCCCAGCACATATTTTGTTATACACACTCATTTACTCAACACTTGAGAAGTATGTCCTGACCATTTCCTAACATGTCAGTGACTGCTAAGGAATCTTACCATCATGGTCCTCTTGGTGAACAGATGTGACACAAAGCCAGGCTTTCAATGCACACTTATCAATTCACTGATCTGTGAGATAACTGCAGACACTCTTGTCATCATCACTGTATAAAGGAGGAAACAGCATCCTACTGTGGAATAACCTCTTGTACACTGTCAAGATTTGTCACTCAAACTGGTTTAATAAAACACTGATTGGCCAGTAGCTGGGCACGAAATTAGTCAGGAAAGCCAAACTCAGAATGCTGGGAAGAGGAAAGGCAGAGTCAGGAGTCACCAGCCAGATACAGAGGAAGCAAGATGAGAATGTCGTACTGAGAAAAGGTACCAAGCCACGTGGCTAAACATAGATAAGAATTATGGGTTAATTTAAGTGTAAGAGCTAGTTAGTAATGAGTCTGAGCTACTGGCCGGGCATTTATAATTCATATTAAGCCTCTGAGTCAATTATTTGGGAAGTGGTGCTGGGTATTTGGGAGTTGCTGGCGGGACAGAAACTTCCCTTTGCAGAGTCCTAGGCAGTTAGGGTTCAGAATGCACGTACAGTGGATTTTGTCCTCACCCTAGCAGAGCGAACCCACAACTATTTTGACTAAGTACAGATGTTTAACAAGTGGATAAACACAGTAGAGCTTGGTACTGTATGGCACAGCTCAGAGTGAACGGTAGCTAGTTCTCCCTCCAGCTCAGTTAATGTAGCACTGTGATAGAGAACTTGCCTCGAATGCATGAAGCCCTGGTTAAGTCTTCACACTGCAGAAACACTGAAGATGAACAAATCAACAAGAAGCCCCATGGAATCACATCCATGCCTATTCAGTCATAGGAACTTGTCAGGCAGTTTTAGTTTCTTCCGAGAGGACACATTTCTTTATTCATTTGAATCAAATACAACTTCCCCCTGAGCCACCATTCTGCGACTATATTGAAAACTCATTTCCTGTAGCCCCCCTGACCTTTCCCTAGGATCACAGAAAGGCTGAGCGAATGTCTTTTCTTCTTAAACCACGCTTTAATATAAAATATCTCTGCCTAACTTTCTGCCACAGGGTGTATCTTTTTGTTTTGTTTTGAGATAGGGGTTCTCTTTGTAGCTTTGGAGCCTGCCCCGGAACTCACTTTGTAAACCAGGCTGGCCTGCCTCTCCTTCCCAAGTGCTGGGATTAAAGTGTATGCCACCACTGCCAGGTGCCACGGGGTCGAAATCTGTATCCTGAACTTTCATGTAGCAATTGCTACCGTTGGTCACCCCTCTGTAACTGTAAAACTTCCTTCCTTGGTGCCTATGATTATTTTAATCTCTCAGGCCCACTGTTTCTCAGTCTCATTAGCCCTCTCTGCTCAACCAAAAAATGCTGTAAGCTCTCAGAGCTCAGTCATCTATATATGCTTAGATAACATCTGGCCCAACAGCTGTCCTTACGGAGATACAGAACTGGTCAAAGTCCTGAGAATAAGAGACCAAGTGATCAGCCCTAAAGGGGAGGGAAATCTGTATCAACACCCTTCTCCTTCACCAAGGCTCAGGATATTTACTCAAAGATGAAACGGTAAGAATGCAAGAGCTAGGCTGGCCTAGTGGAAGTCGGCTGTCACCCAAGAATGTAAGAGCTGGGGGTGGTAAAGAGTGTTGTGAAATGCTGCCTTCCCTTCGGGATAGGGCATGGCGTTCGGTAGCTGCAGTGACCGGCTCAAGACCAGGCAAAGCGCCAGCACGGTCTGGGCGGGTAACTTCCGGGCCCCACCCCTTGCTGAGCTCTGGGCAGTGGGAAGTTGCCAGGGCAAGAAGAACCGCTGAGCCGGGCGTGGTGGCGCACGCCTTTAATCCCAGCACTTGGGAGGCAGAGGCAGGCGGATCTTTGTGAGTTCGAGGCCAGCCTGGGCTACCAAGTGAGCTCCAGGAAAGGCGCAAAGCTACACAGAGAAACCCTGTCTCGAAAAAACCAAAAAAAAAAAAAAAAAAAAAAAGAAGAACCGCTGAGGATGTAACCCGTGGCAGGAGGAAGTCCTGTGCATGGTCGTCCCACACCCATGCACACGTAGACTCAGCTGGTTGTTTTTTAAACGGCGCGAAATTGGGATGGCTTTTGACTGCCGTGTTCGCCACTGTTAAGGGCTCAGCCCCTGAAGGCTGGCTTCTATCACAGCTAAATGATCAACATACACTGACCGACACTGCCCATCTCTGCTATAAAAGCCACGCACAACCAGCAGTTACTCTTTGATTTTTAGTGGAGAAAAGTAAAAACGGACTCCACGAAGTGCTTTTTCTTCGCCCCAGGAAGCGTCCGGTGTCTTGCACGGCCACGGCTCGTGTGGCTGAGGCCGGACACCCCGCTGGGCGTGCTCCCCCTCTAACCTTAGGTTGCCCCCAGCGTGGTTCCGAGCTCTAACTCGTGGGACCGCCCTTCCTGACCCGCCGGCCTGCAGACCGACCACACCTCTTCCGCCAGCGTCCCCCGGCCGCCCAGCCCGGGCGCGGAGGGCTCCCGAGTGCGCATGAGCAATTCAAAGCAGCGCGGGAAGACGCGCGCAGGCGCGCTGGGGGACTGGCGCGGGGCGCGCTCCTGGCGGCCGCGACCGTGGGAGTCCCAGCTTCCGTGAACCGTGAGTCTCTGGACCGTGCGGGGCCGAGTCTCTGGACCGTGCGGGGCCAGGAGCGAACTCTGGACCGGGACCGAGGTCCCGTCGCCCCGCCAGCACCCTGGCAGCTTCTCCGCGGGCTCCCGCGGCGGGAGGGGTGCGCCTGCGCACTGCGCTTCCTGTTGCCGTGCGGGGCTTCTCCGCGCTCGCCCAGGCCGGCCCATTCATTCATTCATCCCTTCCCCGGCGGTCCGGCTCGCGGTTGGCACCGGGCCGCCCTGGGCCGGTTTGAGCGGGGCCTGGGCCAGCCCTCTGGCGTGCAATCTCCTCCCGGGTCTTCTCGGTCAAGCCGCGGTCCCTCGCCAGCCGCCGCCGGCGGGCGGGGTCCCCGGGCCGGCCTGAGCCGGCCGCACCCCGGCCCGCAGGAGTTCCCGCCCAGCCCCGGGCCAGCGACGCCTCCCGGGCTGGGGATTTGGACCTCTGGGGGTTTTTTAATGTTAGTGCCCGTGAGGGCCGCTGGTTTTTGTTCCGTGCCTGGTTCAGCGAGTGACTTCGCCTTCCTCACAGTGTTCTGATTTCCACAGCGGCTGCACCCCCCGGTGGACATGCCTGTGTCGTAGCTGACATTCTGCACCCCGGTTGCGTGTGGTGGGAGCCTCCTAGGGTGCTCAGATGGAGGAGCCCATGGCGTTTTCTTCCCAGCCTGGCTGTGACAGGAGCCCCGCCGATGACTCGTTAAAAAGATATGAGCAGAATGTGAAACTTTCAGGTATGTGTTTCATACCCCAGGAGTGCAGTTCTGAAGATGGCGCGGTCGGCTGGCGAGTCTGCGCTCTCTAATTCGTTAAAAACTAGGTGGAAAGAGAAGCTCCCTTCAAATTAAATTACAGTCTCAGAAATCAACAACAACAACAAAAACCACAAACACCTGACTCTTAGGTCTTCATGTGTCCGTGTAGATTCATAAAATCTAGATTTAGGATTGGATTGCATTTTAAGAGGATTGAGCCAGGAGGCAGAGGCATGCGGATCTCTGTGAGTTCAAGGCCAGCCTGGTCTACACAGCGAGTTCCAGGACAGCCAGGACTGTTGTATAGAGAAACCTATATAACAGAGAGAGAGAGAGAGGGAGGGAGGGAGGGAGGGAGGCCAGCCTGGTCTACACAGCGAGTTCCAGGACAGCCAGGACTGTTGTATAGAGAAACCTATATAACCGAGAGAGAGAGAGAGAGAGAGAGAGAGAGAGAGAGAGGGAGGGAGGGAGGGAGGGAGGGAGGGAGGGAGGGAGGGAGGGAGGGAGGGAGGGAGGGAGGGAGGGAGGGAGGGAGGGAGGGAGGGAGGGAGGGAGGGAGGGAGGGAGGGAGGGAGGGAGGGAGGGAGGGAGGGAGGGAGGGAGGGAGGGAGGGAGGGAGGGAGGGAGGGAGGGATTGGAATCCAGCTTTGTCCTTTTAGATGAACTTGGTTAGGTCCAAATGTCAGTGGCTTTCTAGGAAACAGGTTGTGTTGGTTTTAGAAACTGACAGGGAAGGAATTTTAAGTATTCAGAAACAGAATTCACAGAATGGAATGGTTTGTAGCAGTGATATAACACCACTTCTCACGATTCAAGATGATGACTGAAAATACGGGGTCTTGGGAACTAAAACGTGCCCCTTCAGCTGGGCACGGTGGTACACATCCATAAACTCAGGTGGCGGTGGAGGCAGGAGGATCAGGAGTTCAAGCCCAGCCCGGGCTACTGGAGACCCTGTCTCAGCCCCACCTCCAGAAACAATGTGTGTCTTCATACAACTGTGCACGGTGCCCTGTGTCAGTGTTCATTTAACATACGTGTTTTTAAGCAGAAGAGTCCCAGTTGACTGCGTTCTTTCCTAAAATCTGGCCATCTTCTTTGTCCTAAGAAAATTTAGGCTTGTCCAAGAAGATACTAATTTTGACTTTTAATTTATGGTATGCCCTTTATTGTTGTCCGGGGTTCTGTATTTTGTGGGACGATCAAAGGAAAAGAGACTCCAGATTAACTTCAGACTCTGTTGCAGCAGGGAGGAACAGTTTCTATGAACTGAACCCCAAACAGCCGTATTTATTGACTGTGGTCAGAGCCATGCAAAGACTACAAAGCTCCTTCAGAAAAACACTCTAGAGATAACAGAAAACAATCACCGTTTCCTGCAATGATTTCTTTAAGGTCTAAGTACTTAAAGAAAACAAGTGTTCATGCTGATGTTTACCCTAGGTACAGCGAAAACAACTATTTCATTCTAATGTTTATCCTAGATACAATGATCCTACTACTTTTTCCTCTACAATTTGTATACTCCCAAAAGCTTTAATGTCACTTAAAAAGCATAATGTCACATATTTTTGGTTTCTTTTTTTGAGACAAGGTTTCTCTGCATAGCTTTGGATCCTTTCCTGGAACTCACTCTGTATCCCAGGCTAGCATCGAACTCACAGAGATCTGCCTGCCTCTGCCTCCCGAGTGCTGGGATTAAAGGCGTGGGCCCCAAGCACCCGGCTTATATTTATGATTTCTTGACTAAAACTAAACTGTTACTTATTGTCACAGTGAGTACCTCTCTCAGTGTCCCTCTTCATGGTGATGAACACCACTGTTAACTGTCAGACTTAAAAGCTTGAGGCTCCTCTTCCCTTCCTTGTTGAAGTACCATTAACTTCCTTAACCTAAACTGTCTGCTTCCGTTCCTCTTAGATTTCCAGTCCATTTTATATGCTTTAGATTGATCTTAAAATACTACCTGGTTTCCCCTGTCCTTTATTTATTTTATTTATTTTTTAAAACAACTTGTTTTTCAGTCTGGCTTTGGGGGTGGGGGGTTTCGAGACAGGGTTTCTCTGTGTGTTTTGGTGCCTGTCCTGAATCTCACTCTGTAGACCAGGCTGACCTCGAACTCAGAGATCTGCCTGCCTCTGCCTCCCGAGTACTGGGATTAAAGGCATGCGCCACCACCGCCCAGCTTCTGGCTTTTTTTTTAATTAATAAATACATATACATACATATGCAATAGCATAGTCATATTCTTGTATCACTTAGCATTCTGTATTTTTGGCCTCTCATTCACATTGTTCATTGAATGGAGTGTGTGAATGCATGAATCTGATCTGGTTCTAGAATTATTTTCAGAGGAATGCTCCTTTTCTGATATCTTGAAAATGGGATGAATTAGTGGGGTGATTTTTATTTCTGTTTTCAAAAGTTTTGTAGCTTTCATGTAACCCAACTTAGGCCATTACAAATAGTGCCCATGGTAACTTATAAAACATGCTGAAATTTATCCATGAGTTCTTTACTGTGACTCTTAATAAAAGCGAAAGCCATGTCAGAAATACCACTTTAGGAAAGACTAGTACTGATGAGGTCCAGGCATACCATAAGTCAGATGAGATAGATCATGAAGCAGTTATGTGCCTGCATTACCTTAACTCCTTATTGAAGTTTCAGGTTTTTTGGTGGGGGTTTTGGGACTTTTTGTCTACCTTTGCATATGTAGAACCAAAGAGGATCCAGCCCACAGTAGGGGTTTGTTAGTATTAAATGATATCAAATAAATGCCTAGTATAGCAGATGAATAGCAAAGCCCTTTGTTTAGTAGTATTGTTGAATTTTTTTTTTTCTCAAGACAAGGTTTTTCCGTGTGGTTTTGGTGCCTGTCCTAGAATAAAAAGAGAACTGTATAATGTTAAGTAGCCCAGGCTGGCCTCGAACTCACAGAGATCCATCTGGCTCCGTCTCCCAAGTGCTGGGATTAAAGGCATGTGCCACTGCTGCCCAGTATTGTTGAATTTTTGTAATATAACAAATTTTTCATGCTTATTGGAGAAAATTTAGGAAAATAAGAAAGCCTAAGTAAAATGTTTCCAGCATTTAGTCCTTTAGTTATGTGTGCGTGTAGATAGAACACACAGAGGACAGCCTTGTACATCGTTCCTCAAGTACTGCCAACCTTGCTGTTTTAAGACAGGGTCTCTTTGGCCTGAAGATCACCAGTTTGGCTAAGCTGGCTTGCAGGTGTTCCCAGAGATCCGCTTTTCTCCACTGTTCCAGCCCTGGGATTAAAAGTGTGGGCCACCATGTCTGGCTTTTTGACTTGGGTTTTGGAATCAGACTCAGGTCCTCATACTTTTCAAGGCAAGCATTTACCAACTGAGCTATCTTCCTGGGCCTAGGATACATATTTTAAAATTAAGTTGGGATCATAATCAACATATTTCTAATTTTGTTTCCCCCTCGGTGTTAGGAATAAGATTCAGAGTTTTGTGTTGTTAGGCAAGTGCCCCACCTCTGAGCAACACGCCCAACTCCTCTGTTCTGTTTTGCTTAGTATATATTTTGAAAATTTCTTAGATACTTAACATTCTACAGCTCTCTTTTTATTCTTCAAAGATTTCCAGCTTGTATGAAATTATATGATTCCCCTAAGTATAGGAAATTAAGTCAGTATATAAAAGTCCCAAAATGAACATGACAGACTCCTATGCTATTACGGGCTGTGTTCTAATGTAGAAAAATGAAAGATTGAAGAGATACCCAAGTGACGGATACTTAGTATCTGTTATATGCAGGCACTTTTCTGGATGTCAGGTAAGTCAGTGATTAAAGCGTAAGTTAACGTTCTCAAGCCAACTATAGCCGGAAGCGGCGGCGGCACAGCCTTTCATGCACTGGGCATGCAGAGGCAGGAGGATCTGAGTTTGAGGCCAGCCTGGTCTACATAGCAAACTCCAGGACAGCCGGGACTGCATAGACCCTGTCTCAAGTGCCCCTCCAATGTAACTACTATAGTTAGAATAGTAAGGATTATTATAGTCATACATTTAGCGTTTACCGTGTGACAAGCTTTGTGTAAAGTGTGTATGCACATTTATTTTAATCTTCTAAATGCCCAAATGATACGGATACTATTAAAACCTTTTTATCCCAACTTTTCTTTTCTTCTGTAGATGATAAAACAACAGCTATCGTAAAACAAATAGAAAATCTCTTAATTAAAAAGAAAAAAAGCTATGGAGCGATGTAGCTCAGTGGTAGAGCACTTTACTAGTATGCACAAGGTTTAATCCTCCACACTACAATAATAGTAATAGTGATATGTATACCTGTAGATAGAAACTTAGATTCATAGAGATGAACTCTGCTCAAGACAGACATCTCAGGGTGGTTTACAGTGGGTCCATGTTTCTGACTTCGGTTCCCACCTCCAGTGTTGTGTTATGTTGCCTCCTGTATTGAAATCGTGTGGAATCTCTATCTCACCACGGTGAGGGCCGCTTGAGTAAAGTGTGCTTTAAGTGGGTCCTTGTGGCAGAGAGAACACTGCTGGCTCTGCTCGGACTCTGTCACCTCTGACTCTTGATGGTCCCCTTCAAATCTGTCTTCTACTTGTCATTTTTCTACTTTAAACTTTGTATAGCATTCTCTTATTCTCCTCTTTGCCCTTTTGGGTTTCATTGTGTTTCATTAACTCTTCTCACCCCAATCATTCATTCCTTTTTCAGTGTCTCTGCATACACAGCTCCTTCTTCAGCAAATGTTCTCTTTCATTTTTCTACATTAGAACACAGCCCGTCTAGGCTGGGCGGTGGTGGCACATGCCTCTGATCCCAGCAGTCAAGAGACAGAGGCAGGTGGATTTCTATGAGTTCGAGGTCATCCTGGTCTACAGAGTGAGTTCCAGGACAGCCAGAGCTATACAAAGAAACCCTGTCTCAGAAAAAAAAAAAAAAAAAACAACAACAACAAAAAAAAAACAAGAGAGTAAGAATGTCTGTCTCTTCTACTAGACTAAAACCCCAGGGAAGCCCAGCTGCACCAGTGTGTTCATTTTAAACGTGTACTTGTTGCAGAACGTTTTAAAAGGTAGTAATTATGAGTGAGTGTCTGTAGGCATCAGTGGTACCTCTCTGATGCTGAGCAAATGATGTAACTTCTCTGACTAGATACCTATATCTGATTTTAGACAGGGTTTCACTCTGTACACTCTAGCTATCTGCCTCAAACTTGTGATATAGACCAGGCTGCCCTCAAACTCATGGAGATGCCTCCCAAGTGCTATGCCTGGCAAGATATTCATTCTTACTGTGCCAACATCATAGTGCTGTTATGAAGATTTGAGGGCCAGGCAGTGGCATGTGCCTGGAGTCTCAACATTCTGGAAGAAGTAGGAGGAGGATTGCAAACTTGAAACCAGCCTGAGCTACATAGTAAGACTGTGTCAGAAACCAGGAGCTACAGGATGGGTTGCGTTTGCCTAGTGTGAGCCCTGAGTTCTGGCCACACCGCTGCAGAGAGGAAAAACCATCTGAGAAAGTAATGCATGTGAAAGCACTTTGAAAGTGCCTTCAGCTTTGAGTGTGAATAATTACCGACACTGGCTCGCGCTTGGCTTCGGTTCTGCACTAGAGTCTGAAGATTCTTAGGTGGTTCTTTTTCGTATCAGTAGTTTATTAGATTTTACATTACTGCTTCCACTTATTTTAGCTATGTATACTTTTGTATTTAGTTAAAATTAGCAGTTTTTATGGGGTCAAAAATAGAGGATGCCATTAACTTTGGGAACACATTAAAGAGTTTTTCCCCCACAAACTAGAGAACCTTAGAAGACTGTCTTCCTAAGGATAGACTGACCATTCCCTGTATAACACTTTCCCGCCTGTAAGATTTTGTGTCTGATGGAGGAAGTTGTTTTCAAGACGATTGCATTGTGCCCTTACTGTGCCTTCTAGTGATCACGGCATACATTGCGTGTTCAGTGTTTTCATTTTATATTTTGGGTGTTTGTTTTGAGACAGTCTGGCCTCAAATTCACTATATATTTGAGGCTGGCCTTGAACTCCTAATCCTCTTGCTTCCATGTCCTCGGTGCTGGAAGTACCAGCATGTACTAGCACACCACCCCTTATAGATTTTTTTTTTTTTTTTTTACTTTTTTCCACTGTTCCCTTCCCTTGCTGGCCTTAAGCTCCTGGAGCTCAAGTGGTCTTCCTGCCCTAGTGTCCTGAGCAGTTGGGACTACTGCATGCACTACCTTGCCCCGCTTTAGGTCTTTTTTTGCTTTGAACTTAGCATTTTCATCTTAAAGGTCAAATATGTACTAGCAGTATATCTCTTAGTATGTAGCTCCAATACAGTAGAAATTTGCCATGTTTAATTTTGGGGCTATCTTTTTATTTTTCCTGCTAGTTATCGTTTTGCAACTTTTTAGCAACTCTGTGGGGTTTTAATGTTTATCATTTTGTGGTTAATTACTTGGTTTAAAATGTATTTCATTGATTTATCGTTGAACCTGAGAAATTATAAGCTGAGCAGTGATGGCAAATTCTTGTAATAGTACTTGAGAGGCAGAGGTGGGAGAATCCCAACCCTTGTCACAAGACCCTGCCCAAGCCTGGCGGTGGTGGCACACGCCTTTAATCCCAGCACTTTGTAAGTTCCAGGCCAGCCTGGTCTACAGAGCAAGTCCTAGGACAGCCAGGGCTACACAGAGAAACTCTGTCTCAGGGAGGTGGGGAGGGGCAACGACCCTGTCCAAAACCAACATGAACAGCAAAAAAAACCTTAACTACCTGTCGTTACAGATTCTAACTGTAAATTTTTCCTTCCTTCATAGGCATTAAAAAAGATATTGAGAAGCTTTGTGAAGCTGTACCACAGCTTGTCAGTGTGTTCAAAATTAAGGACAAAATCGGAGAAGGTAATTTAAGGGTGTAACCATGATAATGTTGGTAACTATGGTAACAGATTTTCTCCCCCTTGGAAAGAATGAAAGTAATAAATATTTAGGATAAAACAAACAGCCATAACTTAATGTATTATTCCATTAAGATATTTATTAATCTTATAGCATTGTTTACCATAACCTTTTTAAAGCCTGATATGAAAAGTCTACCCAATTGCTTCACAGGCACCTTCAGCTCTGTCTACTTGGCCACGGCCCAGCTGCAGGTGGGACATGAAGAGAAGATTGCGCTGAAGCACTTGATCCCAACAAGTCACCCCGTGAGAGTCGCCGCGGAGCTTCAGTGTCTGACACTTGCGGGGTAGGCGATTTAAAGGCGTTCACTCCACCTGAGTGGACGCTGCGTGATTTATAATATTTACGGTAGTTCAACAAGACTAGGAGGCTGTGCTTAAATTATGTTTCCAGTCAGCTGTGCTTTGCCCCATGCCTTGGAATGGTTAAATTTCCATTAATCCTTTTAGAGGATTTCTCCTGAGGTCCAGGGTGGCCTCCTGTCTTAGTGGGAAGAACTGTGTGCATCTCGAGTGCTGACAGCCTTGTCTCCCGTGATAGACTTAGGACGGGGTCATTTGTCCTCTCTCGTTCGTTTCTCTGCTAGGCCAGTCCTGTCAGCATCTGGACGTGGTGACCGTGCTCACCTGCCTGGGGCTGTCCTCTCCTCTGCCTGCACCACTGTCCTTGTCCTTTGCTCTGTAGTGGCCAGATTTCTTCAGTCACTCACGTGGCCATTTTTACCTACACACTGCTCTTTACACACTCAGTTGTTGCTCCCTTTGTTGAACATAATTGACTTTCTTAGTAGACACAAAGTAATTGCACATTTATACAGTATGATATAATGATTTATACAAGCAAATAATGTATAATGATCAAATCAGGTCCAGTAATGATTCTGTCTCCTTTAAGATGTATCTTTTTTTTTGTATTTTCAAACCCCAGATGAAATGTATAACTAAACTGCTCTGAACTCTAGTCAGTCACCCTACTGTGCAGTGGAGCACCAGGCCTTATTGCTGTTAGCTAAATGTATTTTGATAACCATTTTCCAACCTCCTGTGTGCCCTGCCTGCTGACCTTGCCCTCTAGTGATCCTGTTTACTTCCTGCTTCCATGAGATCCACTGTATTGGCTTCCATATGTGAATAAGATAATGTGATAATTTTTTTTTTTTGGTTTTTCGAGACGGTTTCTCTGTGTAGCTTTGCGCCTTTCCTGGAGCTCACTTGGTAGCCCAGGCTGGCCTCAAACTCACAGAGATCCGCCTGGCTCTGCCTCCCGAGTGCTGGGATTAAAGGTGTGCGCCACCACCGCCCGGCTTAATGTGATAATTTTTGTCTTTCTGTGTATTGCACCCATACCCAGATGTGTAGATACATCCCTAAATTTTAACCTGTCTTGCCTAGCCAGAATAACCAGTCCAGCAAATTTCTCATCTGCCTGTGTGTAAATGGCACTACATCTGTCTCCTCAGTTGCTCAAACCAGCCCGTAGATACCATCCTCATCCTCATTGTCTTCATTTCACTCCTACACTGGCATCACCCAAATCTGGCATGCCTATGATCCCAACAATGCCAAGGCAGAAGTTATCTCCATGAGTTTTTTGTCCAGACTGAACTATAGTGTGAGAGCCAAAGAAAGGTATCTTTTCTGCAAGTGCGTCCTCAGTGCCTTTCTTGGCTTCCCACCTTGAAAGGTGTGGTGGTTAATGTGTGGTCAGCTTGGCTTAGGATGCTTCCTTCTCTGGTTTTCCGCTCTGTTGGTGACTACATTGACCTCCCCATCTTTTACAGACAAGTCTGGAGTAGTGAGTAGGAGTACATCTCTAGCGGAAACTGCTTGGATCTGATCACACCTTCCGTACTTAACTCCTTTCAGGACTTTGGGGGAGTTCTTGCCTCGTTTCCTCACTTGTAAAACGGGGTGGAGGATGACTTTTTCCATGAGGGTGTCGTGAGACTGAGGTTTTGGGTTTTTGGGGTCGGGGGTTGTTTTTTAACTGAGAAATTTTTTATACAATATATTCTGATCATGGTTTCCTTTTCCCCCAGTTCCTTCGAGGACCTTCCCATCCCCCCAACTCCACACCTTTTCTCTATAGAAAGCAAACAAACAGGCAAACAAACCAAAGAACAGACTAAGGCCCCGGGTGGTAGTGCACACCTTCAATCTCAGGAGTTGGGCGGCAGAGCAGGAGGATCTCTGAATGAGTGAATGAAAAAGAACAGAAAAATCATGGGAAACACGCACACACGTAGCCAAACAAAACCCACAAAGACACGAGGTCAGAAACCATAATATATAGAAACCATAATATATAGAAACCAAAATATTTAGGCAAAAGGCTAGTAAGACAAAAAAAAGCCCAAACAAAACAATATGAGACAAAATGTCTGTAAAAGTGCATTGAGTTTCTTTTGTGTTAGCCATCTCCTGCTGGGCGTGGGGGCTGCTTGAAGTGTGGTTGATATATCTAGTGAGGTTCCACTGGCATGTACTTTCTATGGAAACTAATTTTTCCTTTGCAAGGGGGTGTCAGTTGCTGATAGCTCTTTGGTTAGGGTTGGGAGCCTACAACTTGCTCCTCTTCCCCCAAAGCTCTGGGACCCATCTGGCTTGAACCTGTGAAAGCCTTGTGAGTTTATACATGCCTCAGTCACTGTGGGAGGCACTGCTGCTTTGGAGTCGCCCATCCCTCTGGCTCCTGAAGACAGGAGAGGTTGATGGATGCATCCCATTAGGACTCAGAGCTTTGGCAGATTATAATGATGGTCAATGAATGTTACTTTTTTTTTTCTCGGTTTTTTGAGACAGGGTTTCTCTATGTAGCCCTGGCTGTACTGGATCTCACTCTGTAGACCCAGCTGGCCTCGAACTCACAAAGATCTGCCTGCCTCTGCCTCCCGAATGCTGGGATTAAAGGTGTGTGCTACCGCCACCGGCTATTTATTTTTAAAACCTACTGCAGGTAATATTTTATCTGCCAATTAGCCTTGTTATCTCCCACTTCCCCAGTTAAAACTGCAGATATCTCATGTTTGGGTTGTTACAGTAACCTTGTAACTGGTGCTGTTTTTGTTTGAAAGTTTTCTTTCATATGTCAGTTAGATGCTTATATTCACTAATGTGATTTTGCATTTTCTAGTAGTAAGTACATGTGCATTGCTAAGATAATTCAGTTCTTAAGGCATAAAGTTACGGTGCGTCTGACCTCCCTCTGAAGTTCACTGTGCGTTTCCCACCAGGGGGCAGGACAACGTCATGGGAGTCAAGTACTGCTTCAGGAAAAACGATCATGTGGTTATTGCCATGCCATATCTGGAACATGAGTCGTTTTTGGTAGGTTTTCACAGTTTGATAACTTTAATTAGTTAAATGTTTAGTTGAATAGTTTTGTGACTTCATTCATAACTTTATTTTAGGACATTTTGAATTCTCTTTCCTTTCAAGAAGTACGAGAGTATATGTTTAATCTCTTCATAGCTTTGAAACGGATTCATCAGTTTGGTATTGTTCATCGTGATGTGAAGCCCAGCAATTTTTTATACAATAGACGCCTGAAAAAGTAAGTGGGAAGAATCCTGGGAAACACAGTTGAGTTTGCGCTGTGGAGTCCTCTCTTAGACATACGTGTAAGCAACCACAGTGTTCACGTGGTTTCTGTTCAGGTTTTTATTGTGATTGGGGAGAGAGAATGCAGTGAGGAAAATGAAATGATGTTAATAACAGTGTACATCGTGAGATGTGCACTTAGGTGAGAGAACTTAGAATCTGGCCCATTCTAACCTTAGAGCCCTTGTTTCCCGTTTTAGTCAATGGGACACTGGACAACACAGTCAGCTTTCCGTTATATGTTATACTTAGTACATTAATAAGGAAATTCAGACTAATCCTGTAGCCCTTGTGTTTTCTGTAATTTCTTTATACTTGTTTGATTAGAAAGTACCCATAGCCGGGCGATGGTGGCGCACGCCTTTAATCCCAGCACTCGGGAGGCAGAGGCAGGAGGATCTCTGTGAGTTCGAGGCCAGCCTGGTCTACCAAGTGAGTTCCAGGAGAGGCGCAAAGCTACGCAAGAGAAACCCTGTCTCGAAAAACCAAAAAAAAAAAAAAAGAAAGTACCCATTGTAATGCCCTTTTTTCATACTGAACGGCCAAGGATTCTGCTTTTTGTCTCTTGCTCATGGCTCCTCTGCCTTGTCTCTGCAGGCCCTAAGTGGAGAGAGTGCGTAACTGACTGCTCACTTTAAGGATTCATCTTTCTCTGATTTTCAGTCTTAGCTATGAAGTCCTTGAGAATTTTTCTTTCTTTCTTTTGTTTTGTTTTTTTGCTTTTGACTATTATAAATTCTTTTTTACTAATTTATTTAACTTTATTTTATGTGCGTTGGTGTGAAGGTGTCAGATCCCCTGGAACTGGAGTTATAGACAGTTTGAGCTGCCATGTGGGTGCTGGGAATTGAACTCAGGACCTCTGGAAGAGCAGTCAGTGCTCCTAACCGATGAGCCATCTCTCCGGCCCCCCATCCCCTATTATACATTCTTAATTGTTCTGGAGTCAATTAGTTTCTGAATGTGGTTTGAGAGCATTACAGTGTTACCAATTAAGTCGCTATAGCAGGGTGACAATACTTAATTTTGCTTCTTAGGTATGCCTTGGTGGACTTTGGTTTGGCCCAAGGAACCCATGACACGAAAATAGAGCTGCTCAAGTTTGTCCAGTCTGAGGCTCAGCAGGAAGGCTGTCCACGAAACAAGTACCACGGAGTTACTGGACACAAGGGCTCCCTGAGCCGCCCAGCACCTAAAAATCTGGATCAGCAGTGTGCCGCAAAAACTTCTGTCAAGAGACCCTACGCAAACTCACAGAACGCACAGACTCACGTTAAGCAAGGGAAAGACGGAAAGGTTCTGCCTTTTACATTTTCAGATAGGACGTTTAGGAGTGCTCTCCGTCACCCCCAGGGGGCAGTGCTAGAGTGGTGCTTGAGATAAAAGCCTGTTACGCGTTTCGGTTGGTTGGTGTTTTCACTGAGATTGTACTCTATTTCAGACCAGAATACCCTGCTTGACAGGCTTAGTCTCTGCAGTTATAAGTTACATTATATGATAAAGGGGGGTTCCCTGTAAAGACGTTAGATGTCCTTTCTCCTTTTAAAGAAAGAGCATTGTACGGGGATTCTGAAGTGTCTGTCTCCATCTCAGCCTCAAGGAGATGAAGCCTCTGCAAGGGGCGTTAGAGACTGTAGTGGTGTGTGTGTGTGTGTGTGTGTGTGTGTGTGTGAACTGTGGTGACAGACTGTGGTGACATTGAATATGGACTGGTGACATTGTGTGGACTGTGGTGACATTGATGTGAACTGTGGTGACAGACTGTAGTGACATTGTGTGTGGACTGTGGTGACATTGTATGTGAACTGTGGTGACATTGTGTGTGGACTGTGGTGACATTGTGTGTGGACTCTGGTGACATTGATGTGGGCTGTGGTGACATTGATGTGGACTGTGGTGACATTGATGTGCACTGTGGTGACATTGTGTGTGGACTGTGGTGACATTGTGTGTGGACTGTGGTGACATTGATGTGCACTGTGGTGACATTGATGTGGACTGTGGTGACATTGTGTGTGGACTGTGGTGACATTGATGTGGACTGTGGTGACATTGATGTGGACTGTGGTGACATTGATGTGGACTGTGGTGACATTGTGTGCGGACTGTGGTGACATTGATGTGGACTGTGGTGACGACATTGATGTGGACTGTGGTGACGACATTGATGTGGACTGTGGTGACATTGTGTGGACTGTGGTGACATTGTGTGGACTATGGTGACATTGATGTGGACTGTGGTGACATTGATGTGGACTGCTGTGGTGACATTGATGTGGACTGTGGTGACATTGATGTGGACTGTGGTGACATTGATGTGGACTGTGGTGACATTGATGTGGACTGTGGTGACATTGATGTGGACTGTGGTGACATTGATGTGGACTGTGGTGACATTGATGTGGACTGCTGTGGTGACATTGATGTGGACTGTGGTGACATTGTGTGTGAACTGTGGTGACATTGATGTGGACTGTGGTGACATTGTGTGTAGACTGTGGTGACATTGTGTGTGGACTGGTGACGTGTGTGTGCGTGCGCGTGTGTGCGTATGCGTGTGTGTGCACACGTGTGTGTGTGCGTGTGCGTGTGTGTGTGTGTGTGTGTGTGTGTGTGTGTGTGTGTGTGTAGTTGTCTAGACTATTCCCTCCTTCACAGTGTTCTGGTGCCTGAGAGTGGCTTGGATGCGGCTGTTTGGTTACCGTCACTTAACTCTTTAAACGCTGTGGCAGAGTACAGCTGGCAGAAAGTTTACAGATGTGACCCTTGTTCTCCTGTTTTTGTTGGTATTGTAGGAGGGATCTGTAGGCCTTTCTGTCCAGCGCTCTGTTTTTGGAGAAAGAAATTTCAATATACACAGCTCCATTTCCCATGAGAGCCCTGCAGAGAAAGTAAGTAATGTAGCTTCGTAGTCGCCCGTCAGTCAGTCAGCGCTCGCTGAGGAGCTCAGGGAACCCGCTAGAGTTAGCACTGGAGCATGTGGTAGAGTTTGGCTTTGGCAGAAGGTATTTTTACTCAAAATTCAGTTGTCCTCCATTTTTTCCCCGAACTTTTTTGGTGGAGTTTTTAATTCTGATTAGCTGTTGCTGTTCTTTCTCTAGAGGAACATTGAGATCAGGGCCACTTCACCTGCATCCCCAGCACCTCACAGGCCCCACCCCGTAGGTAAATGGCTGTGAAGTGCCTTCAGGTTAGGTGATTCTAAGGTGACGTAAGGACCCTGTGACAGCCAGGGCTCAAACAATGGGTGACGTAGTGTACTGCAGTTACAGTTCTGAACAGGAGTTAGACATGGCAATTAGTGATGGTTAGTACTGCTGTAATGCTCCTAGTGTATCGGGAACTGTTCTAACACAGTCAAATATCTGCCACACTAACTGGGTTATTAGACAGAAAACCCCGAAAGCCAAATCTTTTTTTTTTTTTTTAAGACAGGGTTTTACTATATAGCCTAGGTTGACATCAAACTTGGAATCCTCCTGCCTCAGCTTTCCTAGTTCAGCTATTACTAACATGTACAACCATGCCCAGTGGCCTTAAAACATTTTAATAAAGAGCTGTTGAATTGCAGTCTGTTAGCTCCTTCAGCAGTTTTGAATGAAGTTTATGCTTTTGATAATGCTTTTACCATGCCAGCATTTGAAGGCATCGTGTTAAATGTCATGGAAATAGAAAATTCAACTTTTTTTTCTTTAGCTCATAAAGCAATCAAAGACTGTGGATATAATCTCAAGAAAGCTAGCAACAAAAAAGGCGGCCATTTCTACAAAAGCTGTGACTGGTGTGATGAGGAAAACTGCCAGTTCTTGCCCGGCTGTCCTGACCTGTGACTGTTACGGGACCGATAAAGTCTGCAGCATCTGCCTGTCGAGGTAAGGTGTTGGACGTTCTGTAGAGTCACAGCATGGTGCCAGACAGCATTAGAACTGGAAACAACTGGTGGGATATTGGTTTAGTGGGTGAAAGCGAGTAGACGTGGGCTGGTACACAGCAATCCATTAGACAAGTAACGGGGGCCATGTATTCATCTGATGGAAACACTGTCTCTGGAGAGCACGTCGGCTCTCATGCAGCGAGGGTGGGTGGAGGAGGCTCTGGGAGACATCTCTTGCAGAAGCCATTGTTTCTGCCGACTTGACTCCTGCCTGTGTTGAATAACCAGGACCAAATAATGCTTCTTACTCCTCTGCCTTGAAAGTTTTTCCTTTAGACTTGGTTTTTATAGAGTCTTCCTGATTAACTCAGATCTGCGTGTGAATAAGTATATCAGGAACTCAAGATCCCCAAACAAAAGGATTTTTATATAAATTCCTTTTGTGTTCTGTTTTTCTCTTACAGTTTTTATTATCTACCATCTGTTTTTATACTTGGAATTTGTGTTAAAATTGTCTGGGATAAGGCCAGGGTTTGGGGCTTGGTGGGGGAGAATGAATAAAATCCAGAATGTTTATCGCAGTCAGTTTTCAGTGCTTATAAGAATTTTATTTATATTGACACCAGGACAGAATTTTATGTGAACTAAATTGATAGCTTACTTTTTGGACTTAACATAGTTCAATGTTTTTCTGTTTGTTTGTTTGTTTTTTGAGACAGGGTCTCTATGTAGCCCTGACTGTCCTGGAACTCTTATGTAGACCAGGCTGTCCTGGAATTCTTACCTGTGTAGACCAGCCTAGCTTCTGACTCCCAAGCTCGGGTGGATTACAGGCGTGCGCCACCATGCCCCACTAACGTAAGGAGGTGTCCTATTTCTTCCTCATCAGGCGGCAGCAGGTTGCCCCTCGGGCAGGCACACCAGGATTCAGAGCACCGGAGGTCCTGACGAAGTGTCCTAACCAGACCACAGGTACGCAGCACAAGTAGGGGTCCATCCGTTCACACTGCTTCTCCCGGGTGTGTGTTATTTCGTCACCGTCGCTGTTGCCTGATGCTGACCCTGCTGGTGCACCTCCCACTTTGAGACAGTGTGTTTCTTGATGCAACTTTCTGATCTGAATGCGGTATTTTTTAAATGACATACTGTATCAATCAGGCTATGCTCAGTAGTTTTTGTCAGCGTTAGAATTATAGCACTTACCTGTTAACTTAATACCTCAGAAGTTTTCTGTGGTACAAATAAATTTTTTGATTAATTATTTTGTTACCATGAAAATAATGCAATAGCAGTTAACAGATTTTGAAAAAGAGAAAAGGTTTCTAGAATCCAGAAAGTCATAGAACTTAGAAGACACCTTGTCAATGTACAGGTGACTCCTGTTGTGGAGGTGGAACCTGGAGACTCCATGTTAGGTGAACGAGATGACCCCTGCTGTTCACTTGGATCATGGGCTTTGAAGAAATCATCATTCGTTATGTACCTGTCCTGTGCTTGCTAATGATGTAAAAACGAGTACGACTATTTACATTATAGTTAAGCCACGCGTGGTCATGGTTACAAAATGACTTGTTGAATGTGGTGATAAAACTGTATAGGGTATTGAGGGGCATCTGTTCTTACCCAAAGGGGTATGAAAGCAAGTTCATAGAAAAGATGACCTCTGAGGCAATACTGTGCAGTTGGAGATTGGCACTGAGCATGACCTGGGATAGTCTAGGTGTAGAGGAGACTGTAAGTTCAGTGTTTTGTAATGTAAAACGGAATTCGGGAGGTGACTGGAAGTGCACTGGGAAGACACAGATGCCGTGTGTCAAACCGCTCAGCCTGTGGCCAGTGGATGCCATTCAAGGAAGACCGTGAGGGTTGTGCTCTAGGTCCCTGCAGACGTGCAGAAGAACAGCTTTCTGGAGGCTCGTGTCCTCCCGTGGTCCAGGTGAGGGTGAGGGTGCATGATGGCACCGGCACAGGAATGGGAAATGAGTAAGGAGTTGACAACCATTAGTAGGTGTTGGTACCGAGGGGAAAGGCACCAGGGTGTTTGTATGACTGGCCTGAGGGATGTAGATGTGTACCCAGAAACAAGATAGAGATGCGGAGAGCCTGGTTTATAAAAGGTAAAATTGGACTGAGCCATAGCTGGCTTGAGATTTATGGCACATCCAGGAGACTGTCCTGCAGAGGGAGAGTTGAGTCTGAGTCAGGAAGGAGCTGGAGTGGACACGCGGCTGAGCACCAGTATGTGGGTGACCCTAGCTGCCACTGTGTAGTGGGTGGAGCCTGAGGGGTGGAGGAGACGACACTGAGGGAGCAGACCGTGGCGCACATGAAACCAAGAAGGGCAGTGCTGAGTGGCTGCACTCAGTACCAGGACAGGCAGTGCTGAGTGGCCGCGCTCAGTACCGGGACAGGCAGTGCTGAGTGGCCACACTCAGAACCAGGACAGGCAGTGCTGAGTGGCCACACTCAGAACCAGGACAGGCAGTGCTGAGTGGCCGCGCTCAGTACCGGGACAGGCAGTGCTGAGTGGCCACGCTCAGTACCGGGACAGGCAGTGCTGAGTGGCCGCGCTCAGTACCAGGACAGTCAGGAGGAAGATTCAGTCAGGCTGGTGTGTGGCTCAGACCCAGGGCTGTTGCTGTGCCGGGCTAACGCTCGGTGTCTCGCTGAGAGGAGGTCACCTGCACTGCCAAGGCGCCATCCTGAAAAGCATCCGGTGTCTTCCTGAATGCTGAGTTTCCTTTGATCCTATAAAATGTGCATTTACCTACAGTTTCCTAATGATGAAATAGTTCCAATTCTAGTTCAAGAGAGAAAACTATTTCGCAGGAAGAATACTGAATTAGAGTTGTGGTTATACATTAAAATCCCCCAAGAAACTTAAATACCTATTCCAGAACTACTTGATGGGATTCTGTTGATTCAAGCCTGTGTATCCTAGCTTTTTCGGCTCCTAGGCCTAGTGATGTTAGTTCGCAGTAGAGGTCTGCAGCTGACAGTTTAGATGGTCACATGGTCGCAAGCTCAGGCTGGTTTTTTTTTTTTTTTTTTTTTTTTTTTTTTTTTTTGATTTTGATTTTTCGAGACAAGGTTTCTCTGTGTAGTTTTGGTGCCTTTCCTGGATCTCACACTGTAGACCAGGCTGGCCTCGAACTCACAGAGATCTGCCTGGCTCTGCCTCCCGAGTGCTGGGATTAAAGGCGTGCGCCGCCACCGCCCGGCCTCAGGCTGGTTTTTAAAGCTTGTTTTCTGTCACAGCGATTGACATGTGGTCTGCGGGCATCATCCTCCTCTCCCTGCTCAGTGGGCGGTACCCATTTTACAAGGCCAGCGATGACTTAACTGCTTTGGCTCAAATCATGACAATTCGGGGATCCAGGGAAACCATCCAGGCTGCTAAAGCTTTTGGTAAGTTTTATACCCTAGAACAAGGCAGATGCTTTTGATTATCACCTATAAATTGCTAAATAAATTTGTTATAAAATTCTCCTTGCAAATAAACTTGCTCAGTATGCATAAAGTTATCTACTCTTAGGAAATTATTCACTTGCTTGAAAACAGTTATTTTCTTTAAAACAAGATCATTTGCTATTACACACAGGGTACTAGTGACTCTAGTATTAAAAGCAGGACTTTACATTTCTTTGTCAACTTCTTTGTCTAGAAGAAATCAGCTTTGTAATCTTAACTCTTTGATTGTAACTTGACTTTTATTATATACATGTTTGAATAATAAATTTTAGTCTGTTGTCTGTTACACATCAGGTACTTGGCACTGAAGTAAGGACCACTGTCAAGGGAGGTAGTAGAAATGTGTGTTACTAGTCCTTAGATTCCTTGGGGTAGAGTGGCAGAGAAGTAGAACAGGTGGACCTTTCTTTACGGCATACTGTCTTACGTGTATGTAATTTCTGTACTTTTTGGACAGGGTCTCATTGTATGCCTCTGGCTGGCCTGGAACTCACAGAGAGCCTCCTGCCTTTGCCTTCTGAGTGCTTATATTACAGATGTGTGCTACCACACCCAGCTCTTGAACTTAAATATTAGCAGCACAGGTTAAGACTGAGATAACGCAATCTATGGGGTGCCTGAGAATTACTTCAGCCTTGCTCTAGTAACCCAAACTCAGATCCCTCCATGTGTCTGTTCTCCACGTAGCATTGTAGTTGTTACTTCCCAGCTTGGGTGCCCTTCTGTCGGTGGATGGTAAGAGGAACTACGCTGCTGTGTGCCCAGCCCCAGGACCAGTGGTCCTTGAACAGGAATACACATCAGGATTGACTGACAGGCTTTAAGAGCTGCATATGTCTGTCCCTACCCTGCCTGCATGGAAAATATAGTTTAGAAATGGAATGCTTATGAGGACTACTTCTGTTCAGAATAATGACTCTTAAAAGTGCCCTTGCTTTGGAACACCAGTTGCCAAGGTCTAATGTGCCAGAGAATCTGTGTGGTGGTCTTTAGGAGAGTCTCAAAACAGACTTACCAAAAAGTATGTCAGCAACACTGACTCTGCAGTTTGTGCCTGCCAACCTATTATAAGGAAGTTTTGTTCCGCATTGATAGGCTGAAAGAGTGCTCACAGGAGTGACATGGTTATCTTGAAATTCAGGTCACATTACAAAAAATAGAACATGTTTACATTCGTTCTCAACTACTTAAAATGTTTCACCTCCCACTAAACAGCTTTAAGAGAAGGTTGGGCATCCGGAGTTTGTCAGCCAGTACCAAACATTTTGTTGAAAAGCTTGAATTTCCCTCATTGATAGTCAGAGTTACTATAATGAGGGCCGGTTACGGAATTACTTCAGTCAGATCCTATGAACTTGGTCTGGGTGCAGAGGACGCAGTGCCACAGAGGCTGCTTGATGCCAGCGCTGACTTCCGGGGTGTGCAGAGCCCCCTCTGCAGGTGGTCAGTAAATACTCGTGGGACTGTGTTGAGTAAATCCAGAGAACACTTGGAGCTGAAAACAGTGCCTGACACAGTATGTCCTGGCTGAATGTGTGCACTAGGTTGTCTCCCGCAGTACTTTGTTTAAGTGTACTCTTGGTCATGTGCTAAAATTTGTGTGTACATATAGCCTAGGACGTGCTGAGCTTCATCTTATGTCAGAACAAGCGAACAGGTTAAGGAGTAAGCTGTATGGCCACCCCTCGGGCTGGAGTCTCCTAGGGAAAGTAGAGGTGTCTGGAAAGTGGAAATGGACGCGGTGTAGCAGAGGTGTCTGGAAGTGGAAATGGACTCAGTGTTGCGTTCTCACTAAGCGCAGCTTGTGCTGACTGCTTCCTTTGCTCCCTCCATTCCTGCCCACTTCATCCTCTTCCTGTCCAGTAATTATCGTAGAGCATGTAAAGGAGGCCCTTAGAACCAAGATCGCTTTGTTGGCAAGCTGCATACTTCAACAGGGAGTCTCCACGTACATCTCATTGTTTAAAGCTGCGTTTCTGTTTAATAAGGAAGTATAGAGTTCATGATTACCTGTTTCTGTCCTTATTTTTGCCCATTCTGATAATAAGCTGACGGCAGGTTGTTTTAAAGACATTTATGTTTTTAAAAAATTGTGTGAGCTTGTGGAGGCCTGAAATTGACACCAGGAGCCTTCTTCGTTTGCTCTCCTTATTCACGGAGTCACGGCTTGGTGATAGATATGGCTGTTCTCACAAGCCAGTTTGCCCTGGGAGGTCTCCTGTCTCCGCTCACTGAGCACCGGAATTACAGATGTGCCACACGCTCACTGGGCATCTGTGTGGGCTGTGGGACCAGACCTCCAGTTCTCACACTTAGTGCAGCCGCACACTCACCGGACATCTGTGTGGGCTGTGGGACCAGACCTCCAGTTCTCACACTTAGTGCAACAAGTGTTTTTTTCACTGAGTTACCTCCCCAGCCTGACATTTACCTTTTTGAAAAAACCTGAGGTCTGGTTTCTTGATTGAGTTATTCATGAACATGCCTGGGGTGGGTACCAGGCACTGTTTATTGTGAGCTGGCAGTAATAGAACTTAAGGCCTAGTCCAAGGAAACATTTACTGTTACAGATGAAGTGTTGAGGAAAAGAAAAGGGTATGGAGAGGATTCAGCTACTCTTCAGGATAGGTTGTTCTAGAACAGCATCCAGAATATCCAGGTAATAAAGGGTGTAGCACAACAGACAGTATCTAGTGTGTACAGGAATGGATAGGTTTCAGGAGCTGGATAACACCTTAGTCTTCAAGGAGCTCACAGTCTTGTAGGTGAGACAGACACAGTAAAGGTAACAGTTCAACCCTCTCTGATGAGCAGAAGCCGAGCAGGGACTTTGTGAATACAGACCTCACAAATGCGATTACTGCACTGAGCAGAGAACGTCCTAACACAGGACTGTCCTAGCACACCGAGGCCTGGAGCTTTGGAGGGAGGGAGAACGGTGGCAGGCCCCAGCTCCTTGAAGAGAGAAGCCGGCAGGCAGCTGAATGCCTGGCATAGCTCCGTAAATCCCTGCTTTCTGTTTTCTGTCCCCTACTTGGTAATCTGGCTTTGAGCTGTGAAGGTTAAATACATTCCTGAGGCACATGACCTACATGTTTCTCATGAGTTCTTGTGATATATTCAGGTAATTTTTTTTTTCTTTTAGGCAAATCAATTTTGTGTAGCAAAGAAGTCCCAGCACAAGACTTGAGGAAACTCTGTGAGAGACTAAGGGGTGTAGACCCTAACACTCCCAAGTCAGCAGTCAGTCCACCAGGCTGTACTTCTCCAGAGAACACTGACCATAAAGCTTCTTACCACGTACAGACATCTCCAGCACAGCACGCAGAGGATTCCTTGAATAAAAGGGACAGTGATGGCTGTGGGAGTCGTCCCAGGCAGTGTACTGCCAACTCGGAAGGCTGGGACACAGTACCTGATGAAGCCTACGACCTGCTTGATAAACTTCTGGATCTAAACCCAGCTTCTAGAATAACAGCAGAAGCGGCCTTACTGCATCCGTTCTTTAAGGATATGCGCTCCTGATGCGGGTCTCCATTCACGGCTGCTGTGTGTTGTAAGGTGGGGTAGGTAGCTGAGCACAGGTTCCAGGGAAGGATGAATAACTTATTTTCAAATTACGATGTTTGCTCTGGTGTCAAACTGTAAACAGATTAAGAATTATTAAATGTTCAGGGGAGTCCTTAACATGATCTTTAGTTAAACCACCAAGTAGAGGCAGAGCTTTTAAAGTTCCCTGTTTTCTCTGCTTCGGGAGCAGCCTCAGCCTGACACACAGGTTCAAGGAACAAGTCATGAGTCACAGATATGACAGGGAGTAAAAGTGAAGAAGACTGTTTCCAGATCTGGAAACAGTCTGTGCTGTGTGTGCATGGGGAACTGTTCTTGGTGGTGTGTAGGAGATGTGATCCTTCCTATAGGTTGCATATTTATAAACGCAAAGAATGACTGCGGAGATGTGGGCAAAAGACACCACTTCAGACAGTCAGTCTTGGACGTTGTTACACGGTGCTTACTGCAGAGTTCTGGTGCTTTACTAAGTGTTACATGTATTTATATTGGGAGCCTAATAATGTGCATATTGTGGATAAGGCAGAAATGCTCCTTTCTCTTGTATGACCTTTTTTTCTCACCATCTTAGTTTATTTAATTAGGTAGCTGCCACAAGGAAAGGTGAGCATACACCTGGGAACCTGAGGGTGTTGTCTGCTGGGAGCATCCAGATTTCTGCATTTCTGTTCAGAGTTGACCTTGCTGAGAAATGGTTCCTGGAGTCTCGGGAGGACTGGGAAGAAAGATAATGAAGTAGACAGAGTAGCGAAGGACTTGCACAGCATTTGTGCATTTTTACACTCACCTGCTCTGTGTCTTTGGTAGCACACCAGGCTTCCCAGGGGTCGGGAGGGGAGACTTGCTGAGGAGGAGTCCCCTTGGTATAAGCACAGGTTCTAGGGAACTGGTACTCACTCAGAAAATTCACTTTCCTGTTTTGAACACTGGTAGATCAATGGTGTATACACATATTGTCTTATGCTGTATTTTTTTTAAACTTGAATGTCTTGGGGATATGTATTTAATAATAAACGTTTCTTTTTAGATTCTCATGTCAGATTACTCCTTTTAAAGAATGATAACTTAGCCAGGCACATGTGGTATGTGTCTGTAGTCTGCCCAGGTTGCTTGAGCCATGGAGAAAGCCAATGAGTGGGGAGGAGAAAAAAAAAAAGAAACAACTTGTACATTTTTTCCCGCCAGACATGGTGTGGCACACACCTTTAATCCCAGCACTCAGCAGGCAAAGGCAGACAGATCTCTTGAGGTCAAAGCTAGCCTGGACTGGATACGGAACTCCAGGCCAGCGAGGGCTGTCTAGTGTATATAGTATAAGTAAAATTATCTTTACTCCCGAGATGAACGTGCAGCCCTCCTCCACTGTAGAGAGGGTAGTAATGAACAAGGACTGGCCTAGCTGAGTAAGCTAGAGAAGTTGGAAGTGTCTGTAGTGTGTGCCCTTTGACCTAATTACCAGGTTCTTCACAGTGTAAAGCATGTGTCAACAATCAGCATGAAGTCTAATCCAGCTACAGTTTTGACTCACAAATTGACTATCAGGAGAGTCAGAAGATACAAGAATTGACCAAAAGAGGGAGCAACAGTCTCAGGAAACTTAGAATTCAGAGCTGTCGTTTCCACTTCTTTTAGGACAGGACTTGATTGATGTCAAGAACTAAAGATAAAGATATGTTAATAAAGATAGCAGGATTACAGGTTGGTTTTCAGGGAGTCTGGAGGATGTTTCCTCAGTTGTTTTTTTTTGTTGTTGTTGTTTTTGTTTTTGTTTTGTTTTGTTTTTCGAGACAGGGTTTCTCTGTGTAGCTTTGCACCTTTCCTGGATCTCGCTCTGTAGACCAGGCTGGCCTCGAACTCACAGAGATCCACCTGCCTCTGCCTCCCGAGTGCTGGGATTAAAGGCGTGCACCACCACCTCCCAGCTTGTTTCCTCAGTTTTGAGGAAACATCCCCACCACGTTCATCAGAATTATTAAGGAACCTGTACGTATGGCGATTTATATGCTTGTGTGAATGAGAGAGAGAATGTGTGTGTGTGTGTGTGTGTGCGTGTGCACTCTGGTTAAAAAAAAAAAAAAAAACTGGGATTACAGGTGCCTGCCATTGACTTCAGCACTGTGGGTTCTGGGGATCCGAACCCCGGTCCTTGTGCTTCAGCGGCAAGCGTTACCACCTGAGTTGTCTCCTCAGCTCCTTCGTGGTTAACACATCTTATCCTTCCCTCCGGTAACCAGGCAAGACAGTCATTTCTGAAGGAAGATACGGAGATTGTGTTGGCATGGTGTCAGGCTCAAGGTTTGCCTGGGCTTCGTAAGCAAGACTCTCAGAGTGACTGAATGTTTCCCTATTATAAAAGGTCCTGGAATATTTGACTACTCTTCATGGCCAGCTTTTTAAACATTCTTACTGCTTGAACTTGGGGTTGTTAAGGTTGTTTTTGTTTAATAGGCCTTTAGACATTTAGATCTATTAACATAAGCTACAAGTACTGGTTTTTGAAACAGGCTGAACTTCAAACCTTCTTAATGAAACTTTCCCTAATAAGGAGATGGATTATGCTTTTCTTAATGATTCAAATTAAAAATAAATAAAAAGTGGCTCAAGGATTGTTATTCTAAAGAGTCCAACTGAATTTGTTTCAAAATCTGAATAAAACTCATCAAGTAATGTTAATCCCTTAGTTTCTGGCATGAGCATTGTAGGAACAGATTTGCATCACAGATGTCAGAATATTGATTGCATAAGGTCTTGAGACCCACAAAACTTGTAGACTTAGGCCCTAGTACTTTCTGTTGTTCATGTAATTGCAGCCTAACACGTCACTGTAAAGTCATTTATCTTAAAAAAACAGGCCATGTTTGGCGGGTAGTGCTGTCTGCCGGCATCTGCAGATGTGCTGATCCCGCCCACACGTGTGTGTCATCCATGGTCTCTGAAGGACACTATCTCCAGACAGTCGTGTCAAATCCTGCTTCAGAATTTTCCCCATCTTAAAATTGATGCAGCCGTTCCCCGATTTCCGTCAGTGTGTGTCTGAACTGCCGTCTTTCTTTGAGGGGTAGCCTGTCACTCGGGGTCCAGATAAGCAATCAGAAGTAGTTGAGGCTTTCATCAGAATAACCAGAGTCACCGATAAGGTAAGGCTTCCGCCTCCAGTGGTGTTCTGGATATCTCAAGTGGAAAAGTACGGTCTTTGGAGCAACTGCAGATTGGGTGAGAAATCACACAGACGTGGAGATGGAAGTAAGCCATAAACCCTGCAGATGGTACACGTGTACACACACACACACACAGAGAGAGAGAGGGAGAGAGAGCTTGGTATGAGCTGCTTGTTTTCTCAGTGGAAGAAAATTAAAAAGATAAAATTGTCCTTGAACTTTGTTTTTAGTGCTTTAGCAATTGACACTTGATGGAAAAGAATTCAAAAGGAGGAGTAACATTCAAAACTATTTGAAGAGTGTTTTCCTTATTTTTAAGCATATCCTGTGAGCAGAATATCCTTTTGAAGGTGACACCATGGAGCAGATTCGTTCCACCTTGGACCCCACTGAAGCAACGCTTTAGGAAAAGTAATAGGGCTGGAGAGATGGCTCAAGTGGTTAAAAATGTTCCTTGTTCTTACAGAGGACCCAGAATCAGGTCCCAGCACCTACATGGTTTACAGCCATCCCTAACTCCAGTCCCAGGGGATCCAACACCCTCTTCTGACTTTGGTGGGCACCAGAAACATATGTGGTGCACACGGCAAAACTCTTACACATGAAAACAAACCTAAAATGTTTTTTTTAAAGAAAAGTAATGGGTTTTGCACTAGAAAATTTAATCCCAACACATGAAAGAAGGTTGAAAATTAATAACCTCACCTCTGGTACTGGATTCAGACAATGTCAGTGCCACTATCGGGGAGCCAAAAAGACAGAACATCCCAAACCAGAAGAGTAAAGGCTCGATTCTGTCAGCCGTGGGCGAGGAGCACACATTAGAATGCGAAAGAGCTGTTGGATGGTTTATTTCTAATTAGAAGTGATGCACATGCTTCCTATCCGCTTTGAACTCACCATCATGTGCTTTCGTGTGTTTTTATTATTTGCCCTGTGTGTAGATTCCTTCTGTAACTTTGCCGAAGACCGTAGCATGTGCTGTAGAAATGACTCCAACTGGGAGAAGACCGTGAAAGTGAATTGGAAGCAGATGTATGGCTCCCTAGCCTCACGTTGTTGTTTTAGCTCAGTCTTCAAGAATGGGACAAGGTCTGGGGAGCCCAGCTGCCACCACGTGTCTCGACACCCCGAGTTATGCTTCTTTTTATATTTCTCATGGTTTTTGTTGATTCCTGTCTTCCTCTGCTCAAATGCTCTGATTAAAAACAAAACCAGCCACACTGCAGATGTCAGGTATGAGTAGTCTCTGAAAGTATCACCAATGTTTCCTTAACATACACTTTTCTCTAAGGTGGTGAAATAAATGCCTGGTGTGCGTGTGCGTGTGTGTGATTTTGAAAGATTATGTATATACATGTCTTTTTTTTTTTTTAAACAGGATTTCTTTGTAGATAAGGCTGGCCTCGAACTCACAGAGATTTCCTCTGCCTCTGCCTCCCCGGTGCTGGAATTAAAGGCTTGTGCCATCACAACCAGCCTCTGTGTGTCTTGAGTGTGGGAGAATTGAGTGTCTGCAGGGGTCCAAAAGAGGTCATTGGAAATGGAATTACAGGAGTCATAAGTCCACCTGACATGGGTGCTGGGGCCTGAGTGGTCTCTGATGCACACCTTTAAAATGCATCATTGTGTTTATTTATTTAAATGGTGCATGAGGACAGTCTTCCGTAGTTGGGTTCTGGGGGCTGACTGCCAGGCTTGGCTGCCTTAACCCCTGAGCCACTTCACTGGCCCTTAGCACCTTTCACAATTTGCTTTAAAACCCAGTAAGTAAATACTCATATCAAATACATATTTATAGGAAAGAAGCATCGATTCTCTTACAGTTAAAACACCTCAGCATTCTACACCTCTTTCTGTGTCTTTTTTTTTTTTTTTTTTTTGTTTTTTTTTGGTTTTTCAAGACAGGGTTTATCTGTGTAGTTTTGGTGCTTGTCCTGGAACTCACTTGGTAGCCCAGGCTGGCCTCGAACTCTCAGAGAGTGGCTCTGCCTCTCGAGTGCTGGGATCAAAAGCGTGCGCCACCACTCCCGGCTTTTGAGAAAGCATCCTTTCATTGGTCCAAACACTGAGGAGCCAGGAGCCAGGTACACGTAGAGTTAGGTGCTTGACAAATACTACTTGAAGTAATGCACTTGTTAATTAATTTGCTTTCTTGGCAATAATACCAGACTAGAAACTTCTTTTTTATTTTTTAAAAATTATTTCTTGTGTCTTTTGAGACTACAATTTTATCATTTACCCCTTCCTTTTCTCTCTCATCCCTCCCATATACACGTCCTTGCTGTCTCTCAAATTCATGCCTTTAATTGTTACACATATATCCCTAAATACATAACTATAGCCTGCTCTGTCAGAAACGTCTCTCTTTTTTTTTTTTTTGGTTTTTTTTATTATTATTATTATTATTATTTTACAACACCATTCAGTTCAACATAATAGCCAGAAACGTCTCTTAACTAGAGTGTCTGTGTTTTCTGTTTCAATTTTTTTTTTTAACTTAAGTCTCACGTAGCCCAGGTTGGCCTTGAGTTTTCTGTGTAGCCAAGGATGCCCTTGATCTGCCTCCTCTTACCAAGCGCTGCTGTGACAGGCATGTCCGCCATGTTCAGCCAGAGTGCATTTTTTCACTGAGGAATTTATCCTTTGTGTGTGTTCCCTCTGTAACTTTTCACTTTTTTTTCCCTCAAGATTTACTTATTTATTATGTATACAGCATGTATGACTGCAGGCCAGAAGAGGGCACCAGATCTCATTACAGATGGTTGTGAGCCACCAAGTGGTTGCTGGGAATTGAACTCAGGTCCTCTGGAAGAACAGCCAGTGATCTTAACCCCTGAGCCATCTCTCCAGCCCTCTGTACCTTTTCTGAAGACTAGCATATGATTACACTAGACAAACTGGAAGGAGAGAAAAATGAAATCGCTTGCTCCAATAGTCTTCCCTTCCTCGTAAAAATGTAACTTGAATCAAGGTAGTATTCCAGGTGCTGCAGAATAAACCAAAGGGGACTTCGGACTTTGGAGTTACCATTACCTGGAATTTCTTCCCTTCGGTCTGTGTGTCCCAAATGCATTTGCTCATAGCTGGCCTTTGGCAGGCCCACCTTTCTCTACAAAGCCTACCATGGTCACTCCAGCCCAAACAGCAGTTTCCTTGAAGACCTATAGTGAAGGTAGAGACCACATTTAACATTGCTTCACATTTCTTGCCGCTAACGACTGAAGTGGTCAGTCTAAACTTTAGAGCTGCCTGGGAACTTGAACAGCTCCAGTCTAAAGATAGTCCCTAGTTCTTAGACATCTAAAGGGTTATACTGTTTTTCCGTGATGAACCGTCTGTCCCGTGACTTCCCAGCTCCCCCACGGTCCATCCATCTCAATACTAATTCCTCTCCTCTCCAAGTTACTGGTACTTTGTTCCCAGAACATTGACCTCAGCAGAGGAGAAACAGCTGGTGGACATTTTTCCACAGTAACCCTTCACAGCCTTGTATTAGAGACCAGTGAGCAAAAATGCCGTAATTCTCTAGTAGAGTCCCATTTCTTAACTCTTGCTCATGTGTCAAATGCATAATAAAAAAAATTCAAGCGTGTATAAAATACCATGGAAAAGCATAATGTCCACACTTGATTATGCCTGGTAGTATAATTCATACATGCAGGACGCTGCTTATTCTGGAATTTTTCTAAGATAGCTTCAATTCTAAAAGTATTGTGTCAGTTCCAAAAGCTTGTTTGTTCTGAGAAATCCAACATTTCTGTGTCCAAGTTGCGTTTATAAAACTGTCTCCCTTGACTGGGAGTATATTAAAGTTGTTAGAAATGCATTCCAACTTGACTTTGAACCATCTGAGCCGTCTGTGCTGGGGACTGACAGACGGACGTGTGTCACTGAGTGTCTTCTGGGCACTGAATGGGGCCTCGAGTGGTCTAATTCTGTACTCACATTTAAAAGTATAAACGGCATAACTGGGAAAGGTTTTAATACCTCCTTGTTTACCCTTTATTGATTGACAAAGAAACTATGACAAGAGGATCATGAAGTAAGGAGTCTCGGCTGCAAAGCGGGGTTCATGTGCCCACAGCGCCCCTGTACAGCATCAGCACAGCTGTGTCGTGGGCTCCCTGTCCTTTCTCCCTTCTCCGTCCTCCTTGTTTGCTTTCATACAAGAGAGCATCTTCCTTAGCTTCTTTAAAAAGTACATCTGAGGGCCAGAGGGATGGCTTAGTAGTTAAGAGCAATTGCTGCATTTGCAGAGGGCCCAGTTCGGTTCTGAGCACCCATGTTGGGCACCTCCATGTGCACGTGGACACACATGCAGGTGGACACACACATGCAGACACACATGCATAATTAAAATTAAATCTAACAATGATAGCAAAAGAATAAAGAACATCATGGTATTTTATTTATTGTTAGGTTTTAGTTTTTTTAGATTTTTAAACTTTATGTATATGAATATTTTGCCTGTATGTCTGTATACCACATGTGCGCATGGTTCCCACAGAGGTCAGAGGAGGGTGTCAGACCACCTGGAACTGGAGTCCTGAAAAATCAAACCCAGGCCCTCTGCGAGAGCAACAAGCACCCTGCATGGCTGGTCTGCTCTCCAAACCCCTCACTGTTTGTTTTTAATTTAGACAAGAGCTTGTGTAAGCAAAGCTCGTCTTGAACCCCTGACCCTCTGCCTCCCAGGTGCTGAGGTTGTAGGTGTGGGCCACCGCAGCCAGCTGCATGCATATGTGAGAAAGAGAGTCCTGGATGCTGTGCCCTTGTCCACCAGATGGCAGGAATTCCTTTGGCATGTTCTGTGAGGCAGCTGTCAGAGCATTAGGATGGGTATCTCGCTAAGACTTTGAAGACATAAACACAAAACATGGACTCTCGCACAAAACTAAGTTTTCAGGCAAACACCGAGTGAGGATTTAACTACTTCCTATCCACAGCTGCTCACCTCTGTTCCTTCTCTGGGCTTTCGCAGATGCCTTTTGCCTGAAGGGCTTCACCACACCTCAGCCTGCTGCACCTGGCTGACTGCAGGTGTAGGCTCTGCCCGGAATTCTTCATTCTCCGGGCATCGCTGATGGTGGTTAGGAAGACTTTCTTGACCTCACACGAAAGGCCCAGTCCTCCATTCCTACCCCTCTTGTGAACACAAAGCCGGTCATTCAGTACGCTGCTCAATGTCGCCTTCCCAAACATCTTGGTTACTTATTTAACATCTCTTCTTTGGCACAAGTAAACAACGCATGGTAAGGAATGGCTTTGTTCCCACAGTTCAGGGTGGCCTCTACCCTTCCTGTTGGACACTTGCAGGACTGTATTATCTCCTGTCTATCATTTAAGACTGTGACCCCAATGGTAAGGCTGTATCATCTTTTTTTTTTTTTTTTTTTTTTTTTGGTTTTTTCGAGACAGGGTTTCTCTGTGTAGCTTTGCGCCTTTCCTGGAGCTCACTTGGTAGCCCAGGCTGGCCTCGAACTCACAAAGATCCGCCTGACTCTGCCTCCCGAGTGCTGGGATTAAAGGCGTGCGCCACCACGCCCGGCAAGGCTGTATCATCTTATTCATATACCTTTGTGTCTCTAATGCTTGAAATAATCAGGCCTCAGTAAATACCTGTTCACAGATGAGTACACATAAGCTATGTGGTTCCCTCTGCATCGGCACATGGCCCAGCTGCAATGAGGTATATTTTTGTGGTTTCTTCTTTGAGGTCAGTGAAGCAGAGGAGAAATGCTCCAGAAGCCTGCAGCAGCCTTTCTTAGCTACCACAGCATCTATGCTCAGTCAAGCAAGATACAACAGCGGTTGTCTAAATAGAATCTTATGCTGTCTTATATTTTCAGTGACTAAAGGATTCATCACAGACTTTGTAGGAAGTTAAACATTACTTGCAAAGCACGAATTTATGGAGGCCATAGAAAGATGTTTGTGGGTGATATAAAAATATCCACTAGGAGAACCCATGTTGATCTAGACAGTTAGCTATAAGAAGGCTGAGTGCAACAGTTAGAAAGAACCAGACTTAACCATGAGAACCCCTTCAAAAGATACATCTTAAGCAGCCAGTAATGCTCCCAGTAGCCCTTCAATCTAATACAGTAGTCTACTTAGAGATGGATATGAGAAGTGTATTTGATGCCCTGCTCTTAGTGATGTTAAGGACCTGGCCGAGTGAGCCCTGTCCACCTTAGTTGGCATTTTCTTTGGGCCACCAACCAGCTCCCAAATAAAGACACAGAGACTTATTATTAGTTATGAATGCTCAGCCCTAGCTTAGGTTTATCCCACTAGCTCTTTTAACTTAATTTAATGTTTCTATTCATCCATGTTTTGCCTCGGAGCTTTTTGCCTTTCTTTCTTTCTGTGTGTCTATATTCCTGCTTCCTCCGTAGCTGGCTGGCTGGCTGGCTGGCCCCTTATGTCTCCCTTTCTTTTTCAAGCCTAAATTCCTCCTCTTCCTTACTCTACCGCAACTATACCTACCTCCCATGCTATTGGCCATTCAGCTTTTTATTAGACCAATCAGGTGCCTTAGGCAGATAAGATAAAACAGCAACATATCTTTACATAGTTGAACAAATGAAACGCACCTTTACACAGTTAAACAAATATAAGCATCTTTGCATAGTTAAACAAATATTCCACAACAGTCCACCCCAAATCCAGTGCTGACATTAGCCTCAAGATTAAGAGTATCATGTTTCTGTGGGGGGGGGGGAGTGCGTGTGTGCTCTCAACCTCTAAATAGAGGGTTCTAAGCTCTCTAACCCAGCAGTGGAGGCTGAACACTAAGCTAAGAGAAAGCTGACTTCTAGGAACAAAGCTACATGTTATATGTGTTGAGGGCAGTGAGGTGCCTTTCTAAGTCCTTGGGCATGAACATAAATGCTAGAAGCTTCCCTGCCCTACCTTTACAGCTAGAAGGAAGCTGCTCCTGAGGCTTGGCAGGTTCCTTTCCCCTCACCCTTCTGCTTCTGGTCAGAGAGCGTAGCTGACTTGCACCGCTTGCATGCAAACTCCAGCAAGGACATCCAAAGCACCTCTAGGTCTCTCTTTCCGCTTTCCTCTCCCATCTGCTTTCTCCCTCATTTTGTTTTCAGCCTCCCCTTTCTGGGCTCTTTGCCCCTGCTCTATTCGAGCCTCGGTGTAGTAAGGGAAGAAGGCATTTCTCTACCTCCACATCGGCTCCCAACCTGTCTTCTGCCCTTGACAAGTCATGAGATACACCTTGGTGCACTCAACAAAGAGGAATTGTTTTGATAATCCAAACAAAGCTAAGAATGTTTAAATTCCTCCCACTCTCTCATCACCACAATATGAGTTGAATCCAACTATGTTGTAAGAGTGTGGCCTCGGGCCTGCACTCTTGAGTTATGAAATGTTGCGGCAAACTCTCCTTGTATAGCAATGTTATCAGCCAAGAACTCTAGCCTTAACCCTGCCATTGAGAAATCTGGAGTACTTTCCCCTTGTGCACACAGACTTTCAGAAGTTTCTGCCTAATGGACATCTGTAATATTCATAAGAATATATGTGATGACGTAAGGCTCCTCTGGTGATTTCTCTTCTCTCCCCAGAGACTGTATTTATACAATCGGTCCAAGTAGAGGCTTAGCAATTCTGTGCGAGCCCTCAAGCCTGATGCTCCGCTGCACATTTAAGGGATGGCAGATGTTAGAACTGGCAGCTGGGAAGCATGCAGTAGGTGGGAATTAGAACACTGTGTACATATATTCCAGCACATGATGAAATTGGAATAAGGAGAAAAATATGGCCTTTGGCTTTTTAGTTTTCTCTGGTTGTAAACTCTAGAGCATTTTCTTTTCCTTTGTTTCTTTGTGCATATACATGTGTACATGTGCAAGGAGAAGCCAGGACAATCTCAGGTCTCAGGTGACCCACCTCCCTCCCACCCTTTTGAGGTATGCTGTCTCATTGGGCAGGAACTGAGTAGGCTAGGATGATTGACAAGGGATCTGCTTGGCTTTGCTTCCTGCTGCTGAGATTACAAGGTGCTCACTCCTTTTCCTTCCTTCCTTCCTTCCTTCCTTCCTTCCTTCCTTCCTTCCTTCCTTCCTTCCTTCCGTCCTTCCTTCCTTCCTTCCTTCCTTCCTTCCTTCCTTCCTTCCTTCCTTCCTTCCTTCCTTCCTTCGTTTTCTTCCTTCCTTATTTTTGAGACAGTGTCTCACTATGGAGTGTTGGCTGCCCTGGAACTCACTCTGTAGACCAGACTGATCTCGAACACTGAGGTCCACCTGCCTCTGCTTCCCAAGTGCTGTGAGTAATGGCGTGGGTCACCATACCGGGCAAATTAAAATGTATTTATTGATTTGGGGGGGAGGGGAGCAGGGTTTTACAATGTAGCTCTGGTTGGGCTAGGATTCACTATGCAGACCAGCTGACCTCAAACTCACAAATGCACAAAGCTCTGTGTGTTTCTGTCTCCTCCTAAATGCTGATGTTAAAGGCCTGCGCCACCACACCTGGTTGCGCTCAGCTTTTCTTCCGTGGGTTCTGGGGATTGGATTCCTGTTGTTGTGCTATTGGCTGAGCTGTTTCCCAGCCTTTCCCCACTGAGGTTCCAGGCATGCTACACCATTTCCAGCTTAATGTTTGTGTGCTGCGAAGCCTCGGTACTTTGTACCCTTTAGGAACATAGCTTTCTTTATCTTGCCTCGAAGCCGCAACATGGTTCACATGCCTATCATCCTTGAACAATTGACAGGTAGTGTTAATTTTCAGATCTCAGATCCCTCCCTTTGCCCACTTAGTATCTAGCATAGTTTTTGCCTAGAGCTGGCATTCATTCGTTGACTATTTGTTGGGGTAAAACTTGCTTTGCTTTGGAGCTGTTTTATGCAAACTTTCCAATAGTTTTCTTTCAGGACCTTAAATCTTTGACTCCTTACAGTAGAAGAGATGGGCATGAGAAAGGATTGGGCAGGGGAAGAAGGAATGGGTGAAGACCTGCAGCCAGCTCGAAGACCCAGGAATCCCCTAACACTAGGTATCTGATGACCGACTCTGGGCTGATTAGAGGAAGTGGCTAGTGGTCTGAGTGTGAGACCCCAGTGTTTGAAGGCGTGGGCTCTGCAGGGTTCCCTGGAAAGGTGTGCACCAGGGCTGGTGGTTTACTATTGTTAGGATGATTAGTAATCCCTGAGGGTCAGCAGGTGTTAGAGTACAATGAGGGAGGGGAACCATGGTCAATACATTCCTGTGGGAGAGTACCAAGACTCGGGGGGGGGGGGGGGCAGGAAATGGGAGTTGAGTCTAATTCAAAAAGGAATATAGATGTTAAACTAAGAAGTTTGGTTTCCGTTCCATGGATGGCGCTCTGTGACACCCCAGGAATTCTAAGCAGGGAAATGAAGCAAGAGCTGTTTGGCAGGAAAGCAGTTCTGGTGTTTCTGGGTAAGGTGGAGTAGAATTTAAGGACCGAACCGATAGGACCTTTTTTTAAAAAAACTATTTTTTAATATTTATTTATTATGTATACAGTGTTCTGCCTGCATGTGTGCCTGCAGGCCAGAAGAGGGCGCCAGATCTCATTACAGATGGTTGTGAGCCACCATGTGGTTGCTGGGAACTGAACTCAGGATCTCTGGAAGAACAGTCCATGCTTCTAACCTCTGAGCCATTTCTCCAGCCCCCGATAGGACCTTGTAATGAACTAGATGTGAACTTAAGGGAAAGATGGGAACAAAAGCAGACTGCAGTGTTTCAAGCGTCTGTGGCTACGAGATTCTGTTATTATTAATACACACACGTGTCTGGGGATAAGGCACCTCCAGCTTTGGAGATCCCTGGGCAGGAACCAGGGACTTGTTTTCAGGCATGTTGGTTGGACCACACTCTGTGTGACACTGTGTCAATGTTCCAGCTCTACCAGAACCCTAGAGCACTTGCTCTCACTGTCCTTCTGTCTTCCCCCAGTGCTTAGCACAGAGCCTCACGCTCCCCTGGTTCTCGTGGTTCTGGGTGTTTACCAGGGGCACATTCCCTAGGACTCCATCTCATGATAGTCTGGCCTCTCTAGTTGCTAGCAGAGGTCTGAAGGTGTCCCAAGATTACACATCCAGGACATGGATAGGAGCCTCAACTCCAGTGAGTCATCTGTTAATAATGGGTCTTCCGGACCATCGAAGAGCGTTTTCTGGTGTGCTGACATTTTGAAATGTGATGCTAGAGAAGTGCCTAGTACAGTTGTTCTCAGCCTTCCTGATGCTACAGCCTTTTAGTACAGTTCCTCGTACATAAAATTACATAGAAAAGTACATAAAATTACTTTCATTGCTACTGCATAGCTGTCATTTTGCTACTGTTATGAATTGTAATGTCCATATCTGCTCTGCAGGGTTATCTGATATGTGTCCCTTGTGAAAGGGTTGGTTGACCCCCGAAGAGGTCAAGACCCACAGGTTGAGAACTGCTGGTCTAGTGATCAAGGTGGTACCTATCCTTAATTTTGGAAGGTATTGGATGCAGGGCTTAAGAGGACACTGAGACAGATTGTCAGGGTTTGTCAGAAGGGCTATGACCATGTGGGGGATCTGAGGAGGGTTCAGACCCACTTTGGAGAGTTGGTATCCCTTCTTATAGCTCTCTGACAGAGGGGACCGTTTCACAGCACACACCCTCAGCCAAATTCTCTGACTCCTCAGCTGGAGGCAGGAGGTGGGGAGAAAGGTGTGTGGCCACCTGTTGGGAATCTCTGTTCAGGTCTCATTCCTCCCATTCCAGACCCTGCCCCTCAGAAAGCCCACCAAGGGTCAGCTCCTCCCCTGGGACTGCTCAAGACCACACCTCCAGGGTATTTAAGACGTGGTCACCAGACCTGCCAAGTGATTTCCTCTTCTGCCTTCTGAGTCACCTGGGAGGTGCTTTGCTCCATTTACTAAAGTTGGACTTATTAATTCAGCTTGATTGGCTTATCGCGTCTGCAGAGTTACCCACTAACGGGGGATATTTTCACTTATCACCACCAATATCCCTATGATGTGAACTCACCTTCCCGGGTGGAAGTCTGCTGGCTACAGCCAACACTCTCAGTAGAGTGCCAGCCAGTATCCCAGAAGAAAGGCTTGTTGCAGGCATCCTGGCTCTGGCAGCCACCTGCTCTGACTCTAACTATGGTTTTATCAACGCCAGCTCTAGAAGGACTCCATCTTGATCGTGTTGATGAGAAAGTCAGTTCTGAAGACCTTAGTGTCTCCTGTGCCTCTCCCCTTCTGTGAACCTTGACTCTTGTTCAGCTCGGATTAAGGACCGCCCTCCCCTGCCAACAGGCTCACCTGTTAAAAGGAGTGGGTTTGAATCAAGGATTCAAGTACAATAGGCGGCTGCTTATCTGCCACTGGGTGAAATCAGGACTTGTGTGGAGGAGTGCCTTCATTCACGGACTCAAATATGTGGGCATGAGTGGTCGACGAAGAAGAAAACATGCTCTCGAGATGTCGACTGTCGTGATGAAAAGAGGACCTCAGGAGCCCTCTTCTCCCGGGCTCCTCAGGCCCTCTTGCTAACAACCACCACGGTGCCTTGAACTTCTTCTCTGTTAACATTACCAAACTTACAAACATTTCCAATGTCCCTCTCCGATTCTGAGAGCGTACGATCCATGAAGACTCGGCCCATCTTGTTCATGTCTCTTTTGCTTCTTCACAGGTGTCCAGGCCACTGGGCCCATAGCACAGACACGATGCATAAGTACATTTAATCTTGACAATGCTGAAAAGTGATAGCATTTTCATTTTACAGCAGAAATTGACCCTCGGTAGGATTTAGCGGCTCACCCGTGTTCACATAGCCAGGTCAGGAATCGGGAGCCTGAAGGCGGGTCGCTGGAGGCGGGCTCTTTCCCCTTGCATGCCCATGGAAACTGCATCAAGCAAATGTCACATCTCCATCCCAGGTCTGCTCTTTGTAACAGAATGGACCACAGCCCCCTTTAGCTAAACAAGTTGATGGACTAGTGTCAAGAGGTCATGGGCTGTGAGAACAGATAGGAAACTGGAGGAGATCGGGGGGTTCCAGCATGAGAAATAAAGGTTGAGTGAAGGCCTTGACGTCAGGTCTTCCATGAGTGTTTTCTTCGGTTCTTGCCCATGTTTCAGCCATATTTGGAGTTCCAAGAGAGTATTTAATTGGCCAGAGGAGGGCAGCATTCCTGTATTGTACATAATGGGGGAAGAGGAAATTTCCCCCCAAAACAATTCAAGTGAGGTTACAAGAAAAAGTAGAAGTGTGTACTGGGGATCCAAAATAAATAGCAAGTGTCCACCACGCACCGTTACATGGAAGGCTGGCTGCCAGCATCCTGAGCCAGGAATGAGTTTACCCCCACTCCAGGATGTGTGGTTAGCGGAGGGGGGGCAAGTGGAAGAATCCACCACAATGCCATCTTTGAATGCCTGCTGGGCGCCCTGCCCCCAGTTACTTCTGTTGTTCACACCTTCCTGTGGGATTATTTCAAACCCCTGTTTCCTGATGACCCAACATCCTCCTGCAATCAACTGGCAGGGACGAAGCCTGCCAACCCCTCAGGTAGCAGCCTGGCCCTGCCCAGCGCCATTTTCAGCAACATCCTGTGTTCACAACTTTCCAGCTCGGCTCCAAATGCCAATTTTGGTTTGTGAAAATTTCCATGGCCTCCTGCTGTGCCACCCTTCATAGTCCAGCTCATAGACGCAGTGCTCCACTAGACTGTGTCCCTTTTGTGCCGGGCTCCCTGTGTGCTGTGCCGTTATCACCTTACACAGGACACTTGTGACTTCTTTTAACAACCCCACTGTGAAGGAAGGGTCTGTCTTGGGAACCCAGAGAAGGTAAGGAACTATGGTATACTCACATGTAGCCATTCTGGCAGAACCAGTACTGGAAACCAAAGTTCTGGTCTATGGACAGTAGTGCCAGGCTTTGTCATTACCAAGGCTGCCAAATCGGGTCAGTGAGTGTCTTGGAATCTACTACAGTGTAGCCAGAGAGCCCACAAGTCTGTGGTTTCAACAAATCCTTGCTTTTTTTTTTTTTTTTTTTTTTTTTTGTAGAAGAAATCAGTTCAGAGTTTTCCCTCATCCAGCACCTTCTGTGGTGACAGGCTCTCGGCTTAGCACTTAACACGAAGCCGTCAATTCTCACTACTGCTATAGAGTATGCACAGAAGGTAAACCAGGCTTGAGAAGCTATGTAGTTTACCTCAAGTTCATACAGTTAGCATATGGCACAACCAAATTCAGACTCAGCAAGGCGTCTGTTTTCCCACAGCACTCAGATTTAAACCCATCTTTCTTCTGCCTCTGCCTCCTGAGTGCTGGGATTAAAGGCTGCGCCACCACTGCCCAGCTTATAATAGGTGACCTTGATACATAAATTATACTTCAGTAAGGGTACTAAAACAGAGAGAAGAAAAATCCTAGAGGCCTTTGGGAGACAATGGTTGGGTGTGTGTGTGTGTGTGTGTGTGTGTGTGTGTGTGTGTGTGTGTGTGTGTGTGTTTGTGTGCGCGCGCCTGCTCACAGGAGAGAAATCACCTATAAAAGATGGGTTTAGCCGGGCGTTGGTGGCGCACGCCTTTAATCCCAGCACTCGGGAGGCAGAGCCAGGTGGATCTCTGTGAGTTCGAGGCCAGCCTGGGCTACCAAGTGAGCTCCAGGAAAGGCGCAAAGCTACACAGAGAAACCCTGTCTCGAAAAAAAAAAAAAAAAAAGGACATACATGAGCTTAAGTAAATCTGTACAGTTGTACAGTCAGTATAATAGTAACATATATCCAAGTCTAGAACACTTACCACCCACAAAGTTTCCCCTACCCTTATGCAATCAATCACTATTGATGCCCTTGCTCTTGTGAGCTCTTCTTTTTCCATACTTTCTCGGTGTCCAGAGATGGCAAATCAATAAAATCTAACACTGACCTTGTGACATGAAGTTCACTCACGTTGTTGCATGTATCAGTGGTTCATTTCACTTTTCTTGTGGACAGTAGTTCATTGTATGGCTGTCCCCTTTATGTATATACAGGTTGATAAATAACTTACAGTGTGAACTATTATAGTGTGTGGCTATGAACTTTTGCACGTTAAGTCTTTATGTAATTATATGCCTATGTAGATACGTAGAAGTGGAATATCTGGGTCATATGGCAAATACGTTTAACATCTTAAGAAGTTGCCAAACTATTACCTAGATTAAATGTCCCATTTTATGGTTCCATTTCCCTCCAACTTTTGCCCAAACTCGAAAACGTCCATGTTAGGCTGTTGGAATTCTAATGGAGAATAGTAGTGGCATTGATTTGCATTTCCTTGGTAAATAATGATGCTGATCATCAGATCTGCTTTGCTGTGATATCCATTCAAACCCTGGCCATTTTTATTTTTATCAACTTCTCCAGTTGAATTGTTAGACTTCCTTTTTATACGCATGCGTACACAAGCATATCATTTATTTTAAAATCTAGCTTCTACTGAGAGAAAACCTCCAGTGTTTGTTTTTCTGAGTCTTGTTTTTTCACTTAACATAATGCTCTCCAGTTACATCCATTTTCCCGAAAATGTTATGGTTTTGTTTTTCATGTTAGAATCCTTTATAAATTCTGGTTGTAAGTCTGGAACCCTGATAAAAGGTCTTCCTAACCTCAGAGGAACTAGGATGAGCCTCAAGACCCTGGAAGCCAGTGCCCTCCCGAGCACTGTGCAGTCCTGCCACAAGCTGTACCCCGGCTGCCTCTCCAGAGCACCTGCTGAGCCCCAAAGTCCCCAAACCCACCCTACTCACCTCAGTCTTTGGTTGTATTGCCCATTCCCATTTTCCTCTGCTTGTCCACATCCCACCCATATGCCAGCACCTAACTCATTCTTCCTGGAGCCCAGAGACCTCTCCATCTCCGCACAGCTGACCACATGGCCACAGCAGGGTGGTGCTAGGTAGGTAGTATGACTTAGGTATAAAGATAGACCTACCAATGCTGATAAGAAATCCATTGTCAACCAACAGAACAGGTGCCACCTTCTCTTTGAAATTCTTATAGCATCTGTTGGGGGCAGATCTGACATATTCTGTATCAACTAAAGGGATTGGGAAGGCAATGGGAGCCAAGGATCAGTTGTGCTGAGCAGTGAGTGTACCACCCGCTACATCCTTGTCTATCCACTGACTTAGACTTTGTGCCTCTCTTCGGTCGAGCAATGTCCTGGAGGCCCTTGATGCCTTCGGGACATCTTCCGAGGGACCATGCAATGGCTAGCCTGGCCACAAGCAATCCAGGAAGTTGTTGAAGCCCACACACTGCCTCCACTGCCGGGACGCTAGGCGCAGGTGTACTTGACAGGTATACCCAGGTCGCTGCGACCCCAGGGCTGGAGGGCTCTCTCACTCCTACCACATCCTGGAAGTCCCTGAGGCTCTGGGCAACCTGTCCACAACCGCAAAGCCTCTAACCATCTGACAGTTCACGGTCTCGCTTCCTGGAGAGTGCAGGCCTGCTTAGCTGCCCTGCCAGTGTTTCCATCACAGCCCCAGGGCTGCGAGTTACAAAAGTGGCTTTTCCACAGTCAGTTCGAGCCAGCCTGGCTCCAGTCCCTCATTCTCCTTTGTCAGTGAAGCAAAGACAGGGTTGTTCCCCGGCTTTGTGTCTTGCAGAGAGGCAGCGCTCTCCCCCGCCCTTCCCCCCTCTCTCTCAGAGCCCCAACTGTGCCTTTCACTTGACCTGCTCTGAAGTGGGCAGTAAGTCTGTTCCAGGCACAGCGGGATGTCTGACTTAGTCCCACCTTCTCTCCGGTCTGTATGGAGATGCTGGGGGGAGGGGGAAGTTGGAACACTTTGCAGCAACTCACAGGTTGAGCAAGAATGACCAAAAGTCACCCTCCTGGGGAATTCCCTTCATCTGCAACCGGGTGTGTTGGGGTACCGCCTCGGGCTAGAGGGCAGGATGGGTCTGGTTTCTGTGGAGCTGCAAGGAGACGATGTCCTCTGAGACTTGTCAAATGGAGGCATTTCTTTCCCATTTTTAAAACCGGATGTCTTTTCAGGAGGCCTCTGTTGAGGCTTATTCCTTCTTTTGTAGGGGCCCCTCCTTTCCCTGGGCAGCTCTACCCAGAGTCCCCTGTGATAGCCCCTGCAAAACAATGTGACTGGGCCTCTTCTCTAAGCTCATCCTCTTCAGTCCCCGGGTTCTCAGCACCCAGCTGCCCTCTGTTCCCTGGTGTTAGGAGGCTGACTTTGTTGGCATCCATTTAACAAAGAAAACTTCAGTGGAAAAGGTGGGTGAGGATTCATGAGGAGGACTAAGTTCAATGCAGTTTTTTCCAAGTCACTGAGGCATGCCAAATAAATGTGCCTTTCAGTGTGTGAGTATTTTTTAATTAATTGAACTTATTTATTTTAGTTAGGTGGTACATTTGTATAAACCTCAGCACTCAGGAGGCTGAGTCAGGAGGATCATTCTGAGTTCTGGCCCAATGTGGATACATAACAAGACCCTGCTTCAAAAACAAAACCAAAATATCTTAGCATAGTCCAGGTACTATTCACTCTTGATGCCTGCTGGGGGAGGAAGTCAGTTTTCTTCAGGATGGGGGCCCTGAGATGATACTACCCATGCTCCAGTACATGGTCCTACACCCATGTACATACAGGCGGCACAAAGTGTACTCTGTGAGTATATGTGTGTGGATGGATAGATAAAGATGATAGATGATAGATAGTAGATAAATGATAGATAGAGATGATAGATAGATAGATAGATAGATAGATAGATAGATAGATAGATAGAACATGAGGTTGGGAGGAAAAAGTAGAGGAATTGGAGAAAAGGAAATTGAGAGTGGATTTGATCCAAACAAATATGAATGTATAAATATTAAATAAAATATTTTTAAAACATAAAAGAAATGCAAGGTGGAAAAATATAGCCAAAAAACAAAAACCACATGGGCTGGGAGTGTAGCTCGTCAGCAGAACACCATATTTAGCATGCTTCAGGGCCCAGGCTCAATCCCTAGCACCCAAAACAACAAAAGAAAACACTCCAATCAAGTGATTTTGACATGCAGTTACCCCGCTTATAGTCACCGGCAGACCTTTCCTCTGAAAGCGTGGGTCTCGGATGAATGGCATCACTCTGGATTAGGAAATGCAGAATCAAGGCCTCACACAGGCCTACATTTTGAAAATCCTTGGTGACTAGTACACACACTACAGCGTAAGAACTGTTGCCTGGTTTGTGACGAGACTTTAAACTGGGGCAACCTGAACCATGGCCCCCTTTCTAGTAAGGAAGAATGAGGTGAGGAAACTCAGGGAGGGAAAAGAAGTTTGAACAGTCCCAACGCCAGGCCCTCTCACCCAGCACGGCATGAGAGTCTGTATCTGCTACTACTTTTCACAGTGGGTAGGCAGACATCTGACTGTAACTGAGCTTTGTGTTCTGAAGCAAATTTAGGAGGATCATGCGGAGTGTTACAGAGCCTGTGTGGGCAGCTACTGCATGAGTCAGCCACAGCCTTGAGGCTGTACCATGCCTCTCAGGGAAAGGCCACTCAGGCAGCCATACTCATGCATACACCCACCACCGCGTGCAGAGAGAGGCCTTCCTCAGATCCTTCCCACAGTGGCTTTCGCTCTGTGAGCATTCCCATCCTAAACTCCATTTCTGCTTGACTAGGTTTTAAAAAGATTTGTTTTTATTTTCTGTGTATGTGTGAATACTTGCATGTATGCCTGTATACCATGTGCATGCAGTTCCAGCAGAGGCCAGAAGAGGGAACGGGAGCCCCAGAACTGGAATTTAGGCAGTTCGTGAGCTGCCAGGTGGGTGCTGGAAACTGAATCCAGGCCCTCTGCCTAACCTCTTGATCCATCTCTCCAGCCTGATTCTTAATGTCCTAGTCCCTACATTTTAGCTTTTAGTCTTGTTCCCAACTTTTAGTTTGCTCCCTAAGGGAATCTCCCCAGCCTCCTATCTGAGTCTTCCATTAACCCACAGCAGGCGGTTCCCTTAACATCACTACTATACTGGTAAGCAGGAAATTCAAAGTTAACGTAAGATACAACCCAGGCCCGTGAGAGTCAGCAGCTTTGAATGGTGTCCACGTTCGTGTCCAGTCCCCTCACCCCACTCCCCTGCTCAGCCTGTGTGTGCAGTCAGGGACTGTGCTCAGTGCTAACTGATGTCATCTCACTCCATTTTCATACTCATAACCAAGTTGTCCCCACTTTGAGCCAGGACCGGAGGCTTTATATGACACAGATGGGATTTAATCCTGTATGATTGCCTCACTCATCTGCCTTGTTGAGACTGATGTTTGTAACCTAGAAGTGCAGGGTTAGAAGGCAGCCACTACTCTGTGTACAGAAAGCGTTTCCCCTTCTCAGAGCAGCACGCCACTCTGTAGAAGAAGCCTTCTTCACTGCGGTGCCCCAGACTCTGTGGTTCCAGGACCCTTGATGGGTCTTCCCCTACCACACAATCATCATCCATGGAAGGAAGTAAAACGTTTTGAATCATCTCCATGGTACCACCCTTCATCCTGGAGCCTCCTCAAGATCACGGTTACTCAGCACCTATAACAACACAAAGGGCCTAGCCCTGTGTCTAGGCTCACCCTGACTCACCCCTGGGTCTCAGGGTAAGGCAGCCACACAAGGACCCCTTTCTACCTCAGTTAAACTACATGTGGAGTTAATACAAGCTTTCCAATCAGGAAGTAGCAAAGAAGCATCTCAAAGCTTTGTTTTCTACACCAAAGACAATGTAGATGCTGAAGCGTATATGTGGATAGATAAGGCTCATCCTGGCTGCCATACCACCCCAGCTGCTTCCCACAGTGGCTGCCAGTGAGATCCTGGGCCAACTTCTCCTCCAGGCTATCCCATGCTGCCGTCACAGCGCTGATGCGGATATATGATGATTTCCCCGTCTGTCCTCAAAGGGACAGAGCACAGTACACAGCGCGGAGAATGACTTCTGTTTCCTGTTGTGCACATGGGTTGTGGATTCTATTGTGATTACATTGGTTATATTGTGGAATTCTAGAAGTTAAAATATTAAAGCCATTTAGACAACCTACATTAGAAGCCACCACCTTTTAGTTCTTTTAGACAGATGTTTCAGGACTGAAATACAAGGCAGGAGTAGGTCCCACGTACAGGCCAGCAAGCACAGAGAAGAGGGTAATGGGAACCATGCTAATGGTTTACATAGGAACGAGGCAGTACACAGACACGCGGGCATGCTATTATCCCAAGTGTGGCTCGTTTCTTATTCTATGCTGCCTTTCTCCCCGACTTTAAAAGCATTGGTTGTTGTTTTGTTTTGTTTACAACAATGGGACACAACATTCCAAATGGGGAATTAAAGTACTAATGTTGGAGAGACTGTAGCTAAAAATCTGAATTTGATACTTGGCCAAAGCGATTAGCCTCAGTTTTCTAACTAGAAATCACTACTACTTCCCTCACTGACTCAGGAGAGAAATTAGGCGACGGCTGTGAAGCAATCGGTAGGGTAGTTGGCACATAGAAGGCTCTCAGGTAGGGCTTTGTGCATCCCTCAGTTTCCCCAAGAAGCTCTTGCTTTGTGATCAGCAAAGATTATTCTTAGATGACCAAAGCTCCTCGCATTTTTTGGCTGTATTTTTTTTCTTGACCTATGTTCAAGTTTCTTTTTGTTGTTGTGATAAAACACTCTGACCAAAAGCAACTGGGGGGGGGGGGTTGTGGGAGGCCACAGTCCATTGCTGAGGAAGTCAGAGCAGGAACTCATGCAGGAACCTGAGGGCAGACACCATCGAGGAGCAAACACTACTTTCTGGCCGACTCTCTCATTCACACTGAGCTTGCCTTCTTATTCAGGCCAGACCACCTGCCTAGGGATGGGGAGTCAGACACGGTGAGCTGGGTCCTCCCCCAGTCAATTCGAAATCAAGACAACCCCCCCCCCCCCAACAGGCCCCTCTCCGCTGACTCCGGCTGTGTGGAGCTGACAAAGCTAACTAGGACGTGTCTTTTGGTCATAGCTCCTGTCCTCAGCATCGCAACCATGTCCTTTGAATTCACACTCTTCTCAGATAAAAGGTCCAAACTGGTATCGTAGTTACTTATCTGACTGCAGGTCATGGGACGCAGTCTCTGGCCACATCTTAATGACTTCTTGATAACTGGGGTCTGCGACAGGAGGAACCAGAGATGTTAGGTCAAGTACAGCGGGTTCAGGCCCCAGACTTCATCTTTAAAGCTTCCTTTAGCTTCTATAGCAAAAACTGTATACAAGACATATGCATCCTTAGAAATATTATAATGCAAAGGTTTGGTATTCACAGGTTCCACTCAATGGAATCTATTTAATCTGGGTGTGGCAGTGCATGCCACTAATCTCAGCACATGGGGTGCTGAGGCAGGAGGTTGGAGACCCGCCTGAGTTACAGTGAACTTTGCATCCACATTTAAGGAGAGCCTCTTTTTTTTTTCTTTCTTTCTTTTTTTTTTTGTGAGGAATTTCCAGGTCTAACGCCCTAAGATTGAAAGACCTCAATATTCTTTCTCTTTTCTTCTGTTTTACCTCATTAAATTGTGAGCTTGAGAGAAAAGAAAACTAGATGATTCTTTTCTTTAAGATTTATTTGTGTGTGTGTGTGTGTGTGTGTGTGTGTGTGTGTGTGTGTGTGTTGCATGTGTATGGGTAGCCTCAGAGGCCAGAAGAGGGCACTGGCACCCCTGGAGCTTACAGGTGGTTGTGAACTGCCTGATAGAGGTGCTGGGAACTGAACTCAGGTCGTCTGGAAAGAGCAGCAAGTGTTCTTAGCCACTGAGCCATCCTCAGCTCTAGATGACCCATTGCTACGATGAGAATGTAGATCCATTCCCTCCTCCAGTCTTGTTTAAACTTTCCAAATTGTGAATTGGAATTTTCCTAGAAACCTCTGTAGTCTGTACCTTAGTGAATACAACTCAGGCAGAAACCTGGCTTCATGGAAAACTTGGAAATGGCATTGCAATATTTTGCCTGGTAGGCTGGCGATGATGATGATGATGATATTTATTATTATACATATCATTTTTTTTCCTCTGTGGGAAAGGGATCATTTAAAATAGTCATTTTGCCTGACTTATCCTAGAGTATTGTTTCTGTTCATCAACATTAAACTTGGAGATCTCCACCTTTAAAAAGTATGTCACAGTTTGAGAAACCAAGTATATAATTCATAGGCCACAAGCATCCTGGGGCATCTCCTTCAAGTGGTGACTCAGGGATCTACATTTCTGTCATCTTATATTGTTGACTTCTGGGCTCAGAGTCACTCCAGAAAGGAAAGTGAGAACATGGAGAATTGTAATCATTTAATGTATGGGCCTAGCAGTAATATACACCATTTTCTCTCTAGTCAATTGGCTAGAATCTAGTTTTGTGGTCTGAACCTCCAAGGAACTTCCAAGGGAATGTGTGAAATGCAGTTTCCCTGTGTGTTTCAGAAGAAATAAATGCATCTTTTATAGTGTTCTGTAGCCATTCCTATCCCACCCCCTCTCCTGACCACTGCTATGGGATGGTCTGTATGGCAAATGTGTTGCTCTGATTGGTCAATAAATAAAACACTGGTTGGCCAGTGGCCAGGCAGGAAGTATAGGCGGGACTAACAGAGAGGAGAAAAGAAAGAACAGGAAAGCAGAAGGAGACACTGCCAGCCGTCGCCAGGACAAGCAGCATGTGAAGATGCCGGTAAGCCACGAGCCATGTGGCAAGGTATAGATTTATGGAAATGGATTAATTTAAGCTATAAGAACAGTTAGCAAGAAGCCTGCCACGGCCATACAGTTTGTAAGCAATATAAGTCTCTGTGTTTACTTGGTTGTGTCTGAGCGGCTGTGGGACTGGCGGGTGAGAGAGATTTGTCCTGACTGTGGGCAAGGCAGGAAAACACTAGCTACAGACCACATTAGGAAATCTGGATAGGGCTGACACAGCAGTCTGGGTAGAAAGAAGGGTATAGACCACAACCCAAGATTAAGGCAAATCAAAGAGTGAATTAGCATGTATCTGTATTGAACTGATTCATTAATAGGTTTGCTAAAATTCACAGTGCCCCCAAGAATTACAGGGAGAACCCAAACACGTGCTAAGGAATAAGCAAGGTCAGGGGTTCTTAGGAAACTTTTATTATATCAATGCACAACTTCCTCGCTAATGCCATCCCAGCTCCTCCCTCCGGGAGGCTCTGGCAATCTCCCTGCAGTTGTTTCAAAGACTGGGAAATCTTTCTGAAGGCAGCAAGTCCTGCTGGTGGCATTGACTTTGGCTCACCTCAGCATCACTCTAGTGTTGCCATAAGCCTGTTGTGAAGGCCTGAAGTTGGCTGTCCTTGAAATAAAATGAGAAAACCTGAGTTTGTAGGCCAGTTTGGTTCCCAGCCCAGCTATCCTGGCCAGAGAGAGCAAACAATCCTGTGTTTGTGAGCGCACAAGGACCGTCCAGGCCAGCCAGGAGGCCAGAGGGAGCACGTATCCTCTGAAACGTCAGAAAGAGCCAGCTCATTGCCCAAGTATTAATGAATGGGCTCCACTTGTCCCCTGGGGCAGCCTCAGCAGGGACGCAGTAGGGCGGAAGCCCGTCTTCAGATCTGTACACATAGGCCCATCTATCCTGTCTCTTAGTTGAAAATTAGGCTTAAAAAGTAGATCATTATTACCAAGTACAGTTAGTTATGTGAGTCATTACTTGATCGATGATTTCCTTACCTCTTTATCATCAGGTAAGGACTGTCTTACTCCCTACAACCCAGTATAGAGGCCCACAAAGAGAAGGCAACAAGTAAATATTTGTATTATGCAGAATAATTAAGGCAAACTGGTTTCTCTCTCTCTCTAAAAAAATATATATGTGCACATATATATTTATGTAGGGTGTGGGTGTTTGTTTTGCCTACAGGCACGTCTGTCTGTGCATCATGTGCATGCAGTGCCCAAGGAGGACAGAAGAGGGCGTCAGATCTCTCCTGTGACTAGAGTTACAGTTACAGATGGTTGTGAGCCACCATGTGGGTGCTGGACATCCAATCTGGGTCCTCAGGAAGAGCCGCCAGTATTCTTAACTGCTGACCCATCTCTCCGGCCCCCCTGTACCCTCCCCAAGAGAGATCATTTTCACTTCTCATTACAAACACAAAACAGATTTCAAACACCTTCTGTTGCCTGTTTTTGACTCTGTGAATCTCAGAACCATCAAGCTGATTTGATCTTTAGGGACCGCTCCTTCGCCAACGCCAGCTGTGAGCTGGGGATGAAACCTTGTATCCCAGCTGTTTATGAATATGTGCGTGCTGGTGTATACAGCATCCAGGTCTCAATACCGTAAGGTGAATACAGTCACACGTAATCTCTTCGCACAGAAAGTGGCTTACCTTCCTGGTGGCTGATCACACTGTGGGGCCAGAGGAGTCGAGCTTGAGTGTGCAGAGAGGCACACTACTGATCTCTGCCACGTGGCTGTGGCAGCTGCTGCACTCACTGGGTCTTCAGCTGCTTTGCCCAGGCGCGGTTCCTACTTTAGTCCTCCTCGGTGAAGCCCTCCCAGCTGCGTTCGGTGCTCCTGGCTCTGGACAATGCCCGAATTGTTTAGACCTCCCTCAGTAGTCTCTACTTTGCTTTGTGATTGGTCCATTCATTTTAAGACACAGATTTACCCCCTTTAGCATCTCTTACTTTTGTTATATTTGGGAGAGAATTGTTTTCAACGTCGGGTGTTATTTCTCCGAATACGGTCCAGGAGTGGAGTCCTGTGAGGAGAAGTCTGAGTGCTTGTGAGAACACTCCAAGAGAACAAGACAAGAGTCTTGTGGCCTCAGTTTCTTCAAAACATGGAACTTTTCTTGGAATGTGTTTTCCTGCTTCTCCCAGGTGTAGTGGATAAGAGTGAGTTTACTTCAGAACACGCATTATTGCTTGCTGCTGTTATTCGATTAAACATTTAAATACCCTTTCTTTTTTTTTTTTTTTTTTTTTTTTTTTTGGTTTTTCGAGACAGGGTTTCTCTGTGTAGCTTTGCGCCTTTCCTGGGACTCACTTGGTAGCCCAGGCTGGCCTCGAACTCACAGAGATCCGCCTGGCTCTGCCTCCCGAGTGCTGGGATTAAAGGCGTGCGCCACCACCGCCCGGCGTTAAATACCCTTTCTAACCCTCTGTGGAAAACATGCTTTGCCAGGTGGCTTGTCCTTGTGATTGTACACAGCTTGAACTCACGAGAGCTTCACGCATGTTGCCCCTCTGAACCCCCAGAGCATACACTGTCTGATGCCCTGCTCCATTCTCCCCACCCACTGCCTCTAGGGTGGGGACAGTTATTCAGGGACAAGACACCTTTTGGGGGGAGAGGGCAGGGAAGAGCTCTCTTTCTCTCCCTCTCTGTCTCCCTCTCTTTTCTGGAATTCGAAGGTTAAGGCTACACTGGCTGGCCAGGGAACTCTCTCCCTTCCTCAGGATTATAAACCTGACCCACCACATCCTCATCTTTCCATGCCTTCTGGGGTTATTACTTCACTTCTTACACTGTCTCTCCAACTCCCTCGCCCGCACTTCTCTTTCTTGGCAAGATTTCCTTTAAGTCGATAAGATTATAATATCTGACTTAGATTTGATAAATCTTGCTGTTTGCCTCTGTGTTGTCAGGTTCTGGGCTCAGCAAACGTAACAGATGTGTGGAACACCCCTCCCCCACGCTAGTAAAAGCTGCTGAAGTTACAGCGTGTCCGTCATCCGGCTGGCCACCTCTGCTCTCCGGATAGTGACCCTCAGAAGGTCAAGGACTGGGCTGTGAGACGCTCCAAGGTAATCCTAAAGAGCACAGGCAGGCACGGAAAAACCACTTTCCTCACTCAGCACAGTTCCTTCAAATGATCCGATTCCTGCGTCAGGAAGCAGAGGGCTCCGGCGAGGGGGTGCGTGGATGTGATAAATGTTCACTTGTGGGACCAGGGGAGAGAGTAATCATTTCTCCTCAAAGCTGAGCGCTTCCTCTGAAACCACAGGGTCTCAAAAGGATCACCTTTCAAAGGCTCATTTCAAAGCAAGAAGGGCTTTCAAATATTGAGTCTCTTGACAAAATCCACAAGCCACCCTGGCAATGTTGTGCTCACTATCGCTGTCCTGTTCGTAAAATGATAAACAAAACCTTTGAGAGCTCCAACTTTTACCCCGATACCAGTCACAAGAGGGTTAAGTGCTCAGTCCAAACAGGGCAAGTGGAGGCACCATACAGACCTTTGATTAGTATTGCTCCATAAGCCAGACACCACAGAAGGGTTTTAAAGACCCGAGGATGAAGTGTGAGCAAATATTGGCCTTTGAACCTTTGAGGTTATCACAAAGCTGTTGTTTGAAGGAATTCTTTGGGTTGTTTTTTTTCCTTGATGAGTGGACTGAAGCACCGACCAGGTTACAGGAGGCCTCGGTCAGTTTGGGGCTTTTGGCCATTAAATATGCCCAGATCCCATGCCCCAGACTACCGGCATTGCTCCCTCGGGAAACCAAATCTGCGCCACCTGAGTCAAGCTGTATAAACACCTGGGCTGAGCAAAGGGCGTGGACGGTTCAGATAAATTCCTCTTCCTCACCAAACTGTGCCTGCCAGGTGGGCTCAGAGCGTGGAGTCCTGGGGACCCTGGCTGCCTGGGGCCCCTGGGCTCCCCAGAAGGCTGGCTACACTAGGCTCCTCTGCTATCTCCAGCATTCTGGTCTTGAGAGGGAAATCAATCACAAATTCTTTAACTTCCTGTTTGCCTTTCTCTTCCTTCTCCCCTTAAATTCCGTCGAAATGAAAGGGCTCAGGGACGAATTGAAAATAGCATCAAGTATACGCACGTCAGGCTCTCCTTCCAGACGCCCAGGCTGCCCTGCGTCCTCCCTAAGGCCTCTGCTCCAGAAGAACACCGAAGGGGTAGACCTCTAAGGGCCTGGGAATGTGACGCTAATCCGGACACACCATTCCCCTTGCCGGGCTCCTATTCAGGAGGCAGTGTCAGTGAGGGTGTCCGGCAGCAGGGGTGTGAGGGGGATGAGTGGAGAGGCCGGCGGCAGGAGGAAGGGGTGCAGTACCCTGTCCACACGGCCGCTGCCCATCACGCGCTGCTCTGGACTCGCCACACCTGAGCCCAGCAGCCTAGTTTCGTAAGCAGCTGTCTTGACCATTTCCAAGGCTCAGCTGAGGGATCCTGCCCCTCCCCCTAACCCAGAATGCTCTGACTGGGACTGAGGAAGCTAAGGAGAGAAGATTTAAAAAAAAAAAAAAAAAGGTCCGCGGAAGCGATGAGTTTACAGAGCCCCAGATTTCTTATCTTACAGGGCTTCCTCTGCCCTCCAGCGCTTGCTCTCCGTTCGAGTTCCCCTTCCTTTGTGTACAGTGAGATAAGCACATTTACAAAGAGGATGACAGGCCCTCTCTTCTGGATATTTCTCTCCCTTCATCCTGCTCCACCCACCCTCTCCACCAAGGTCCTGGTCTAATCCTAATAGTAATGTGGTCAGAATTAATGCGACTCATCTTCAAAAAAACTTATTTTAAACACAAATCGAGGAACAGACACAGCACAACAAAATAATTGATCTGTAATCACCAACTATATCAAGTCATGAAAGGCAAAGCAAGGGAACCGTTTTAAAAGGACAGATGTTACAGGGATGTGGCATCAGCTTGGGATGCGGGTGTCCTTTGGCTGGGGGGAGGGGGTTGGTGAGGGCTGAGTGGAGTGTGGGGTTAGAAGGCTGCATGGACCGCTGCTGACTTCCTGGCTTTGAGAATTGGGTGAATATGCAGGTGAACACTATTGTAAGTTTCCTTTAAGGTAGTGACTATTCTGTATTCCATTTTCAGGAATCAGACCCAAATCCATAATTTTGAGAAGACAAGTCTCTTATTTTTTGTCAAGAAAGAGACCATTCAAATGTAGTTAACAACACAGGCTTTTCACAATCTAATTCATGCAAAGAGTTTGAGTGGTTTTTGTTGTTAACTGAACTAAGTAAACGATTGCACATGTACACGCCAAGAAGAAATAGGAAGCATCTGTGTATCAATATGGACCAACCTCTGGGATATAATAAACAAAAGAGCCAACTATAGAACACTGTGTGTGCGCACACAGGGAAGAAAACTGCGTGTTGTGCAATATTTTAAAATTAGAGACCAGAAATATGAACTATAAAATTAAAAAAAAAAAGATTACCTGTAAGAGAAGAAAAAAAGGGTAATGAGGTAAGAACAAACGTTTAGACTCTTTGTAAATGGATTTGGTAGATTGGACTTTGGAATCATGTAAATGTTTCATGTAATCATCAAAAACTTACTTTAAAAATAGTAAGGGGTTTCAGAGACAACTGAGCTGTTAAGATCAAAGTACTGTTTTCCAGAGGCCCCAAGTTCTCTCTCTCTCTCTCTCTCTCTCTCTCTCTCTCTCTCTCTCTCTCTCTCTCGCGCGCGCGCGCGCGCGCGCGCGCGCGCGCACACACACACACACACACACAAATAAAATATGAATCTTTAAAAATGAACCCTTTATGTATTTGTGTGTGTGTCTGCGAAAACTATAACGAAACAATTGAACCTACATCTGATTAGTATAACACACTGAGGGGAGCTGTTCCAGGCGACTTCCACTTGCCTGCAGCCTGCTGGCATATCTATCACACAGACAACAGGAACTGCAAGAGCAAGGCTTGTTCTGGTCCAGGCCTGTAACTGCAGCTACTGGGGGTGATACAGGAGGATGGCAAGTTCAGTGCTGCCTGGAAAACTCAGGCCTTATTTCCAAACAGGAAGTGATCAGTGGTAGAAGACTTAGCAGGAGCAAGGCCTGGGTTCAGTCCCAGGGACCACAAGAGGACAGAGCCAAACAAACCCACTTGGCATGGATTGTGTTAGAGTGTGAAAATGTTGGTACTTGGTTCTGCAAGAGGGGTGTGTGTGTGTGTGTGTGTGTGTGTGTGTGTGTGTGTGTGTGTGTGTTTAGGATGATTACACAATTATGTGAGAATGTATATTTGAACACCAATATTCTCTGCCACCAGAGAAAGGAGAAAACTGGGTTGAAACTGCTCGGCAAAGTCATCAGAATTGAACTCACGGTATGTTTTATTGCAAGAAATAAACATACATCCTAGTTCAGTCTACAGAAAAGACCTAGCAGTAACACCGTGCAGCCATGGCAGACAGTTCTAGAACACTGCTTCCTCCAACAGTGAGAGATTCTCAACCTTCCTAACGCTGCGACCTGTTAGCACAGTTCCTCATGTTGTGGTGACCCCAACCATAAAATTTTCATTGCTACTTCATAATTGTAATTTTGCTACTGTTATTAATCATAATGTAAATATTTTTGGAGCTAGAGGTTTGTCTTTGGGGTTTTGACCTGCAGGTTGAGAACCACTGCAAGTCTCACAGGACTGAGGGACTCCAGGAGAAATGTGATCCCACTTTTAGAGCAGGCAATGTTCAAGAAGTCCCTGAAACATTGCTGCCCTAGATTATAAGAACGGGACCAAAGACAGCTAAAACTATGTTGAAGGACTAACTTTACAGATTCTCACTGGCCAATCTGTCAATATTGACATTCACTGTGATAGGAAAAATTTAAATATTGAATCTGTGACAATTCTAAAAAGATAACTTCTCACTCTCATAGGAAGCTGTGATTTTTTTGCTACTAATTAGTTAAAACAAACAAACAAACAAACAACAACAACAAAAACCCACAAGCATTTATTCTACCTCTCCTAGAGGAAAAATTGCAGAGGGTGACCAAATATAGGTGGGACTTTTCTCTCCTTCCTATAAGGATTACAGAAAAAAAAAAATCAACTTTTACTGAGTCAATAGACCTAGGAAGTGATCCTCAATAGTTGATAGAATCACAAAAGAGGGAGGCCACGTGTTGCACGCTAATGGAGGAACACGTCACCACACTGAAGCAGTATTTCCAGAATTAAGAGGGGAAGACATATCAAGATCCAACTAGTCTGGGGCTGGAAAGATGGCTCAGCGGTTAGGAGCATTGGCTGCTGTTCCAGAGGACCCACACGCCAGTCTGCAGCAGCATGTGACTCCAGTTCCAGGCAATCACATGACCTTTCCTGGCATGCACATGGTACAAGGCATGCAGCACAGACATACATGTATGCAGAACACTTATACACACTTTTTCAAATTTTAATTTTTTCAAAAAGATCCAATTAGCAGTTTATAGAAAAGCAGAAGATAAAGAATATTAAAATGACACCACAGAAATGTAGGGAGGGAGGGGATGGAGGAGAGGCAGACAGGCAGACAGCAGACAGACAGACAGCAGACAATGAGCACGAATAAGGAGGCATGGCAGCTGGTCACAATGTATGAACCTTGTCTGGGTCTTGGATCAAATAAGCAATTTTTTTAAATCACAACAATTATGAAGCTATTTAAAAGTTTGAATTAGTATATTAATTAGTCTTTAGATGTAATTATAACATCATACCTATGTTTTAAAAGAGACCTCTTTTAGGGTCTCATGCAGAGCTGTGTACAGAGGAACCTGCATTGCCGATTGCTTCAATCAGACGGGAGAGGAAGCGAGTGGGGTGGACATGAAAGGCAGAGTCAGCCATGAATCCGTAACTGGTGAGGTCGGGCCGCCTTTTTCTGATGCTTCGAACCTTCACTCACCCTTTCCATGTTCTTGGAATTTTCCACGGTAAAGAGTTTGAAAACAGCACCTACTATGTACCGGGCACTAGACTGGCATTGACCTCAGCCATGAATTTGCATCACAGAAAAACGCAGTCAAAGCCTTTCCCTCATGGCTTAGACATGTGGGAAGGGAGAAGAATGTGGTGGCAACGCCCTTAACTCTCCGGGCTTGAGATGAATATGCAGTTTCTGTTGCCAGATTGGAAATTGAGAGCAGAAGGCAGCGCTGTCTAGTGACATGGTCGAAGGCCGGAATCATTACTCAGGGGCCGGCTGCACAGTATGCTCTCCACCCAGGAACACATGCAGATAGATACCCACCAGACTGAAACAGGGCCACATGTGGGTTTTGACAAAGAACAGTTAGAAAGACGCCCCACAGACTCGTCTGACTCCTCTCTTTGGCCCCTGGGCCTTCCATGGAACTGTGGGGTTTCCTTTGACACTTACACACACGCTCTGGACCATAACAAGAGTCCCATAGAGACTGGGCAGTGCCCTTTGGCTGCCCAGAGGGCAGGGGCCCCAGTGTTCTACACTGCTAGCATTCACACCACAATCTCCTCTTATTTCTGGGACCCGCCCTATTTGCACTTTGGCTCCATGGAACTTGGGGGCAGAAACATAAATTCAGCTGGTTACTGTTCTGCATGATGGGGTGACCTTTATCCCACATGTCTGGGATGTTTTCTCAAAGAATAAAAGAAAAAAAATGGCTTTGTCAAAGACACATAGTACCATGGAGATGTCTGGTGGAGGAATGTGTTTGGGCACAGGTCCCCCGACTACACTTCTGTGGCTTGCGACAGGGCAGTGTTTCTGTGGGAACCAGTATGGCTATTTACTCATATTTTTATTTCATCATTTGCTACAAGGAATACAAAAAGGAGCTTAAACAGCTCCCAGGCAGGCTGGGGAGAAAGACACATTCACAGATTGCTTCCATTTAGGGCAGGGTGTGATCAGACCTTGAAGAAAGACTTTGGAGAGAGAGAATTCCAGCTTCGGTGATGAAGTTCCAGGAGGTGAAAGTGTGAAGCAGATTTGAGAGATGAAGCTAACGTCGAAGTTAGCATTAGCTAACGTTGGAAATGGCCTGATGGTGCGTGATCATTGGTTTTCATTGTCGGGTTGATGGGATTTGGAGTCGCCTAGGAGACACAGCCCCACAAAGTTTGATTTTTATGAACCTCCTCATTTTTAGGTTAGTTACCCATTCTATGAGTGCCACAGCTGTTCTGTGTATTGTAGGCTGTGGTGGGTAGCCATTCCAGCTTTGATGTAGTGGGTAGCCCATTCCAGCTTTGATCTGGAAGTTCCAACCCCCATTGAGGCTTCGACAACTGTCACGCCTACAAGGCAGGGCCAGGGGAGGCACCTGGAGACCTGAGATCTGGATGGGCCAGCGCTCTCTTGGTTCCAGGGCCCTGAACAGTGGAGGTGGACCGAGCAGAGCTCCAGAGAACACTGCTGGACTACGATACACCTTCCGCAGACCCCGCGACCTACCTATCCCTTCATTTGTAAGTTACCCACTAAATAAATCTTCCTTTTAACTACGTAGAGTGGCCTTAATGATTGCACCAATAGTAGCCCTGGCCTCTCTACCCACTAGAGGCCAGATGCGGCCACCCTTCACTGACCCGCCACTTGTAATAACCAAAATGCCAGTAGACATTCCCAAGTGTCGTACAGTGGGTGGGGGTGTTGCAAAATTGCCCCTAGTTGAAAACAGCTCTACTATATAAAGACATCATTCTTTTTTTTAGGCGTATATGAGATATGTGTTACATGAAATCTCTAATGTTTCCATATATTAGCCACTTAATCCTCACAGACCCTAGGGAAATACAGGTACATTATCACTGAAATTACTCACATCTAGCAGAAGAGCTTAACTTACCCAGACACACTCCTGAAAGTAGACTCAGGACCCCCAGCCTCTAAACCCTCAAGCTCCATCATCAACACCCCAGACTAACTCGCTAGTCTCCTCTCCCATGGAGACACAAACTAAAGGGTGTGTGAAACAGCAAGGGCGCCCTTGAAAGCGTCTTAGTTCCCACCTGGATCTAGGCTGGAGGTGTCTGGGGTTGAAGCCCATGCCGTCCAGGGGGGCTTGGAACCACCTTCCTGTGTGTGATCTTACTCTTCTGAAATTCCTTTGAGTACCAAACATTTCTTCTGTATCTGGACCAGCATCCCTTCAGAAACAGCTTTTGTCCCTGTTAATGCCTCATGGCTGTAGACGAATTTCTAAACAGTCTTATTAAATAAGGAACACAGAGCCAAATACAGGGGTGAAAGCCGTAGAGATCAGGGAAATAGTGAGAGCCACCAGCCAACCTTAGCTCACCACGTCGCTGTAGCTTCCCAAGAGAGAACCAGCTTCTTCCTGTCTAACCTGCACCTTTATTGCCTTGCTGTTCTGCCTTCTCATTGGCTCTTACCCCAGCCACCTCATTTCCTCGTCACTGCCTGTCTGTACAGACCTCCAGGTCTCTATGGTTGGTACTAGGATTAAAGGCGTGTGTCACCACGGTTGCCTGTGTCCTGGGATGCACAGAGACTCTGCCTGCCATGTGATTGGATTAAGGGCGTGTGCTACCACTGCCTGACTTTTGTTTATGGCTGGCTATGACCTCTGATCTCCATGCAAACTTTATTTATTAACATACAAATAAAATATCACATTTTAGCACAAATAAAATATCACTACACATGGCCATCATGACCATAGCCCATGGTAACCGCAGTGTTGCTGAGTTGAGTTCTTCTACCGTTTGATTTAAACACCGAGGAGGGGAAATTTATCTGAAGGGATACAGTTGTTCACATGTCACAGGACATGAAGGCCAACTATAGGACCCCACAGTGGACTTTAGGCTATCCAATGTAAATTCCCCTTTAGAAACTATACCAATCTCTACTCCATGCAGCTTTGATTTTAGATGATACCCTAGGTATTCTCTCTCTCTCCCTCTCTGATGGATCTGAGTTCAAAAATTAGTTCTACTGGGTATTAGAGATGTGCAACCTGCAAATTAAATACCCATTTATGCTTCAGTTTTCTCAATTTCCTATACAGTATTATACAGAAAAAAAGCTTAAGCAGAATCATTGTGTATATTTAAAATAACACACCCTGAAAAGTGCTTTTTTGTGCTATCCTTATTAATCGTTAATCTCTTCCTAGGGGTTTGTTTGCCAGGTTGCTTCTTAGTGTGGTCTACTCTCCGCTGGGAATAAAATGGAACGTAGAGATGAGCACCTTGGTGGCAAAGGAAGCCCTGAACAAGGATAGGAGGACCCAGGGTTTAATACAATTAACATGCCAGGAGTCTTGGTGAACTCTTGTTGCTATGACAAAATACCCAAGGCAATTAACTTTACAAAGATAGGAGGTTTTTGTTTGTTTTTTTCTGTTTGTTTGTTTTGCCCCCTGTTTTGGAGTTTCAAGGGTCCCTGGCACCTCTATAGATTGTTTCAGTTCTGGTGAGGATCCTTCATGGAGATAGCAGGGGCTTTTCAGGGACAAGCATTCACGTTTTGAGATAGGAAACCAGTGAACTAGATGAAGCCAGCCTCCAGGTTTTACATTAACCCTCTTGTGTTTCCTGTGGAAGGTGGATTGTAACACAAATCTTAAGGGTCTTATAATAAAAAACCAGAGCCAGATATTGGGGTGAAAGCTGAAAGATCAGAGAAGCAGAACAACCAGCTTACCTCTACAAAATCCTCAGCCTCAAGAGAATAAGTTCCTGTTTCCTCACGCCTTATATATATTTCTGTGTCCTGGCATATTACTTCCTGGGATTAAAGGTGTGTGTCACCACTGCCTGACCTCTATGTCTAATTTAGTGGCTGGCTCTCTCCTCTGATCCCCAGGTAAGCTTTACTGGGGTGCACAATACATCACCACAGTAGATGGATACATGTGTGATAGAAGGACCTCCTACTAGGCCTCACCTCTCTTCAGGGTCCCATTAGCTCTTACATCATCACAATGGGGACCTTTGGGAGACAAACCAAATCCAAATTATATCAAGGCACTAAGAAGATACCTGTAAGTTTCCTACATCATTTCATTTCTTTTCAAATCATGAATATGTCTATATGGGGGCATATGCACATGACTACAGGTGCCTGAAGAGGGTGTCGGATCCCCTGGATTTGGAGTTACAGGCTGTCGGGAGCTGTGTGGTGTGGATGCTAGGAACTGAGCTCGGGTCTTCTGCAGGATCAGCAAGATCTTTGAACTACTGAGTATCTCTGCAGCCCTCTACTTCAGTGTTTCTGAAGACATGGTACCATGAGCAGGCATCTCGCTTTGGGGAATGACTACTGGAGAAAGACTCCAGCCAGGCCGGGGGGATTTTTAGTTTTATTATACACAGTCTACTAAGAAAACACCATGAGATTTTGCTCCTGCATGCTCAGCACCCACAAACCCACAGACAAGGACACCCGGCCATCTGATAGGCTCAGCTATTGCCAATGTCCACCCTAGTTTGTTGATTTGGCTCCCATTGAATGAACTTCTGCAGGTTTGGTCTTCAGTGAGTCACCAGCCAAAATTAGTCCAAAATGGCCTGTGAGTTGAGCCTCCCCTGACCTTTGCTGGTTCCTGAATTGCTGTTTAGTTTCTTGTCACCAGTTTGCAGCCATCAGAAGCCCGGCCTGTAGAACTCATCTCTGGCTGGTTTCCTCTTGAACTTCCAGAACTCTTACAAAATTTCCAAATCGTGTAAGTGATCATGCAAACTCACCACTTGGCGGTACCTACCATCTAGACCTGAAGTTCTCCACTGGCATCAAAAGGTTTCCCCATTATCCGCTGGAGGAAGGAACTAGAGCTTAGGAGGGACTGAGTGACTGGCCTGAGGTCAGCCAAGGCTGGGATGGTTAGACTTTTTTTTTATGTAAAGCTGCCTCCATCTCCCATTTCTGGCAGATGTTGGGGTATGAGAGTGTCCTCTGAGCTGGGACAGCTTTCAGTTTTTACACTACCAGCCGAGCCCGGCCATGATAGAATGAACAGAAGTGTAGAGAGTAGGAAATGGGTCAGAGCACTCAGAGGAACCATGGAAACAGGAAGAAAGGAGAAGGAAGGAAGCGGGGAAGGAAGGCTGCCTTTCCTAGTTCCGGTGAACCCAAAGGCATTTCCTGTGGGCGTGCCCATGAGGGAAAGCCTTCCTAGTTTCGGGTGAGGTGGAGACCATGGCTGCAGGGGCTGACATCAGCACTTGTCACTCAGAGGGAGGCAGTTGCTTGCGTGTGTGAAGGGCACATCGGAAGGGCCATCTCCAAGTCATTATAGATTCACAGAAGACTGAATGCCCAATAAGAAGAGTCACCCCAGAGTGCTGTGGAAAAATGGGACCAAGACGTTTTTGGGCGCTCACAGAAAGCTACCAGCGACCCCCCTGCCTCTCCCAGCTCTGAGCCACCCTCTGAGGACCCAAAGTCCTATATCACAAAAACTACATTTAGAAAGTAGAGGTTTTATAATTGGCACATTTCTGTAAACACGTTGCTTTAATTTCAATTTTATGGCTCAGCTACTCCCTGGAACACATGGTCTGTAAAGCATTTACGGTGTTGTTCAGAATCTATATACTATTTACATTCCCTGTTCTCCACTCAGGTAACATGGGGCTAGGAACTTGGCAAGCGTCCTGGGGAAATGACTAGGATTATACAGAAACCACAGCAGCAGCAGCAGCAGCAGCAGCAGCAGCAGCAGCAGCAGCAGCAGCAGCAGCAGCGACACCCAAGGGTTTTAGAAAGAACAAGGAACCTTAAATGTCGGCCTCCCAGGTGAGGAGGTCCGGTGGGACACTGGAGAGGCTCCTGAAAGTGGCAGGTGGGTGTTCAGTACCACCCCACAGCCTGGATTTTGATTTTTGTTTTGGTTCCTGGGTCTGAGTCTCTTATGTGTCCTAGGTTGACTTCAAACTAGCTGCATAGCTGAGGATGATTTTGAACTCCTGATCCTCCTGAGTTCTGAGATTACAGGCATGCACCATCCTGCCTAGTGTAATGTGGTGCTCAGAGATTGAACCCAAGTTTCTGTGCATGCCAGGCAGGCACTCTACCAACTAAATTACATCAGGAGCCCACAATCTATTTTCTGTGAATTTGTTGCTCCAATAGCCTGTTGAAAAGCACTTCACTTTGGTTACTCCCTTGGTTTTAAAGTGTTTAAAACTTGTCCCTGAAGTTCTGAGCCCTTGGGACTCCATATGGTTCTTGGTCTTTGCTCTGGGTGCTGTTGACATGGAGACCACACCCTGTATGGTTTCCCAGCCACCCAGGATGGGCTAGCAGAATTCTTCAAGCCATGTTCTCTCTACCCCCTTTAAAGAAAAAGAACTCAAATTGTAATACATGAAATGTGACCCTGAGCCTGGGGAGAGGCCAGTGCAAGAGAAAAGGGTCCAAAGTTTAAGCTTATCTTTGAAATAAAACTACCTCTGGCCTCCTCAAGCTCTGCCCAAGAGCAGATCTTAGTTGGCTCTTGTCTGATGGTATCTGATGGTAGGAGGCAAGACTTGGCCTGATTCCTTGGCTCACAAAGATGCCTCACTGCTGACTTTTCAAGCACAGGGTGGAAAAGTGAAGTAGCAAGATCAGAATCAGAAGTTAAAAATAAACCTGGCAATACCAACCAGAGGACGGTCAACCAGCCAATGGCAATCATTTTAATGGACCGATTAGGAGATGCTATTAGAGGGAATATCTGCTGCCTTCAGCAAACAGCATTTTACATTTGAGCATTTTGCTGTCGGTGCCCACCCTAAGCTGTAAATTCCCGGGGCCACGCATCACCCATTGCCTCTGGTGCTGTGGATCCCCCATTGCCTTGCTACCCAGCACTGGCTGAGTTCCATGCTTAGCCGTGCACTGAGTTCTGCCCTCAGTCTCTGGAGCAAGACTGGCTGCCGGAGAGACAAGTGTAGGCAGGAAGTCCATGGTGTCCCTGCTTAGGCTTCGTCCTTCGGCTCTTCCGGCTGGTGTGCTTGGGCTGTGATGGCTAGAAAGAAGAGATGTTTTAGGGTCCAGAGGGAATTAGGCCAGTGGCCTAAACAGCCAAGTCCAGCAAGGACGAAATCCCATGTCACTATAGGGCAGGGAATCTTTACCCGTGAAAGTAAAAGATGATGCCTTAGACCTGAGTTGGCCATGAAAATGGGGATTTCAGCCCTGATCCCCCAAGAGCCTTTGAGCTCAGTGTCTCCAGGCCAAGTGACTGGTTGTATATCAGGGTGACCCAGCAGAATCTGAACCCAGTAGTCAGAGCTGGACCAAACAAGGTGCCTTTGAGTTGCTATGGCCTTATTGCTGGAACCAAAGCTGCTTATTTAGGCAAGCATCCGCATGTCAAGAACCAAGCCTGCCCCTGGGAAGGTAGAGTAAATCTCCTGTTGGGAGGAGACAAAGGGAGATAAGGGGCAAGCAGGAGGGAAGGCTGACCCTGCCAGAGCAGGAAGGGACCAAGGTGGCACCAGCTTGCTCTCCTAGGCCCCTGGTCCTGAGGAGTCCATGTCCTTCATGAACAGAGAAACGGTTCCTGAAGCTCTGCTGCCCTCAGGCTGGGGCCCGACTCCTGCTGGCTGGAAGGTCCCAGGGTCTTCAGGAGGTTGCTTATTTCTTTCAGTCTTACTTTAAATCTTCTTGAAGGATGTCTTAGTTGCGTCTGTCTCCTCACCAGATTTGGAGGTCAGGGAGAACATGCACGATCCATTTAACTATGACTTCATGAGAGCTTCAGGTGTGAGCTAGGAACTGATCCAGGTATTTGAACTTAAGCCATCTCACCCCTCCAGTACACAAGGCTCAGACCACAACTGATTTGTCTAAGATCACACAGCTTACTGGTATTGCCTAGCATGTAAGCCCTAGATGTCTGACTCTAAACTGGATATGAAAATATTGCTACAGTAAATTCTTGATTTGTAAAGCTTAAAAAATAACTCTAAGGCAATTACTCCAAAATTCGTCAACACGGCTCTGGAATGTTTATGTTCATGTTTAAATGTGGGTATGATTTCTATCCTAGGAATCCACAACTGCAAACAAAGTAATAAAGATATTTTGTAGGTGCTGGAGAGACGGCTCAGCAGTTAAGAGTACATTCTACTCTTGCAGAGGACCAAGGGTGGTTCCAACATTTGTGTAGAGTTTTTCACAACCGCCTGTAACTCCAGCTCCAGGTGATTCAACAGCCTTTCCTGGCCTCTGAGGGCACTTGCATACATGTGGCATATACTCAACACAGACACATACACACACACACATACACACACACACACACACCATGAATAATAAAATTATTTATGTATATAAGCACTATATTTGCGTGTTCGCCTGCATGACAGAAGAGGGCACCAGATCCCATCATAGATGGTCGTGAGCCACCATGTGGTTGCCAGGAATTGAACTCAGGACCTCTGGAAGAGCAGGCAGGGCTCTTCATCACTGAGTCATCTCTCCAGGCCCTAAAATTTTTTTAAATGATATTTTGTAAATAATCCCCAAAATATGAGCATCTCTACTCTGCTGCTCCTACAGTGCTCCTCAGGCCTGCCCCTCCCTCCTCCCCTCCCTCCTCCCCTCCTCTGTCGGAATCCTCCCCAGCTCTCTTTGCAGCCCTGAGCTTCCTTGTGCTTCCAGAGCACACATTCTCATGCTTCCTCGACACCCCATGTGGATGCATAACTGCTGCACAGACAACCATCGGAATTTTGTCCTCACCTTCACAGCTGTCTCCCCCAGTGACCATTATTTCAGGAAGAGATTCCGTCACCCACTCAATTGCCCAAACCCAAAACCTGGGAATCACCCGTGGTTCCTTTATTCATCCCATCCAGTATTGATTCTTCCTTTGGTTACGGTTTCTACTGCTGTGATAAAACACCCATGACCAAAAGTGACTTGGGGAAGAAAGGCTTATTTGACTTGCACTTCCAGATCACAGTCCATCATAGAAGGAAATCAGGGGAGGAACTCAAACAGAGCAGGAACCTGGAGGCAGGGGCTGACGCAGAGGCCATGGAGGGCTGCTGCTTACTGGCTTGCTCAGCTTGCTTTCTTGTAGAACTCAGGACCACTAGTTCAGGGATGGTACCACCACAATGGGCTGGGCCCTCCAACATCAAGAAAATACACCCGAAGGCTTGCCTCCATCTTATGGAGACATTTTCCTAACTAGGATTCCTTCTTCTCAGATGACACTAGTTTGCATTGAGTTGATGTACAGCTGGCCAGCGCAGATGCACATCCCGAGTCTCATCCAAGCTGCCTTCTGTGCAAGGGGCTCACAGAAGTCGCCACAGTCTGTGAAACGGTAGCATACAGATGTCCTTGTTTTGATTCATATTAGTTAAAAATTGTTAGTGTGTGTGTGTGTGTGTGTGTGTGTGAAAGAGAGAGAGGAGGCGGGAGGTCACGCTTGCCTTGCCCGGTCCTTCCTTCCACCAGGGTTCTGGGTATCAGACTGGGGTTGCCAGGTTGTGTGCCAAGCACTTTCACGTGCTCACCCAACCTGAGTCTGGCTTATTTGTTTATATCTAAGCTGTTCAGAATACTAATGTGTCCAGAGACAGTCCTCCCCAGAATAGGGGCATAGCTCTGTCAGTTCTGATATAAAATTTAAGATTCTATACATTCTATTGCCAAAATTATTTTTTGATCTAACCATTCAATTTAGCATGACAAAATTCCTGTCTTGGGAGGAAAATCATTTACCTTTTTTGCCTCTCTGGTGCCAACTGTTTTAAACTTTAAGGAGACGACATAGGCCTATCGCGTCCACATAAAAACAAAGCTACATGTTAATAACCATTGACAAGAATTTTCTTTACTTTTAATGTGGCAAAGATGGCCTCAAAGTCAGCTGGGAAACCACCGACTCCTTTGATGGCATTTAAAGAGCTGATTTTCGATGCACTATCAGGAACTGTGTTTCTCTTCACTCTCCAAGGCAATCTGCATTTCAGCTTCCATCACAGGGTGACTGAAATGGGGGCTGGAGTCATGGGTAGATTAATACAACTGTTTTCAGATATTTTTAACACACAGTTCCAGTTAGTCAGTAGGTCTTAAATCCCTGGTGTCTGGAACCCACTGGGCTGGTTTATGTGCACGAGTGTGTGTGGGCCTATGCACATGTTTAATCCTGCCCAGGATTTCTTAGCCATCTTTTGCTGCTCTGTGTGTTCCAACTAACCCCAAGCAATTGGGTAGAAATACTAAGAACTCTGTTTCCAAGGCTGCGGTCTTTCACAGATATTCCTGGGAAATGTAATCTTTGTGGTTTCCAATCTCATGTCTCTTTGAATGCAGATATGAGCAACTTTTACTGTGAAAAGATCACATGCACTTTGGTTTATATTAAGATTAATTTGAGATGTGTAAAGAAGGGAGAGCCACTTGGGATCAATATTTACTAAATCCAAATCTCCGTTGCAGGGCATCAGGCTTAATTAGTGCTTACATTCGAACTTAATTGTGACAGGCGTCCTTCTGTTTACGTTTCTGGGATTAAACAAGCTCTTGCCTCCTCAGTGGCCCTTCCTGAAGAAGAAAGAAATGCAGCTGCCTACAGTTAGCTGGCTCCCCTCCTCTCTCACCTTTTTTTCTTCTCTGTAGACAAGAAAAAAAAAGGGGCAAAGAAAAAAGTTCTGCTCTTGGACCAGCTGTAAGAAAAATATAAACCTTTACTGACATCCGAGTAAGTTAAATATAAATATCTGCAGTTTATTTAATTCAGAATTTGAGGGATTAGATTTAGGAGGTGGTTGACTAATAATCTACTTTACTACTTCACTGTGTTAGTAAAGGTGAATATTTCCTGGTGATTTTTTTCTGCTGGTTACATTAATTTACCAAATAATAGCTCCTGTTTTTAAGTTTTAAATCCTCAGCTCATATTTGATGCCTTTGGACTAGACAGCTACCGGCTGAGTGGCCACCTACAGGTGCTACATAAAAGTTGTCTGCACTCCAGGGCTCGGGTGGCAACCACCTGCCTGGTAAATATGAAGGGTCTGAGTTCTATTCCCAGAAGACTCAAAAAATGCTGGGTATGTACTCTTGGGGAGGCAGAGGCCGGTACCCCAAGACCTTGCTGACCAACCAGGCTTGCCTCACGGATGAATCCCAGGACAGCAGGAGATCCTATCTCAATAAACAAGGTGTGGTTAGTATCCTGAGCAATGACACCTAAGGCTGTCCTACACACACACACACACACACACACACACACACACACACACACACACACACACACGGGAAGGGAGAAAGAGAGAGAGGACCATGTCCTGGGCACATAGCACAGAGGACTGTGTCCTGGGCACATAGCACAGAGGACTGTGTCCTGGGCACATAGCACAGAGGTCTGTCTTTTAGAGTGTGGAGGTGGATGGCCTCTGGTCAGGGCTCTCTGCAACCTCCTGGGTAACTGAGAATAACCAAATAGAGACTGTGATTTCCAGTCTCACATGCTATGTAGGGAGAGAACACCCTAAAAGCAGAAAGGACAGCTTGAAGAAAGGAAAAACAAGCAGGTTTGGAAGCAACTCTGAGCTGCGGTTAATAGAGCAGGATGTAGATGTGGTCAGATTCAGCCGAGGCAGAGCATGCAAACAGGCTGAAAGTGTATGAATTCAACTCCTTGTGGTTAGGTAGCTTTTCTGGGCTATGACTTTGGGCTTATGTGACTCACAGTCGAGTACAAAGAGTTTAGTGAAATGATGTCCTGGGTTCATTTGAAAACCTGGGGTCCTGATACACATGTTTGTTTCAACCTTTCCTGGGGGGTCACAAATCGAGCTCCACTTCTTTTCCTTCTGAATTCCTCTGTTCTTGTGCTTAATTTTTACCTGCAGGAGTGCAGGGAAGGCTTGGTGGCGGGTCAGGGAAGACAGTGCAAGATGTTGGTTAAACATCGGAAACTGGAACAAAGGCTGCCTCGACCATTTCCAAGCTGTGCGACTTCTAAGTTGCAGTTCCCACACGAACACACCAGGGATGGCCATGCAGCCTGCCTCGTAGAATTGAATGAGATGGTGCTTCACGTCCACATGTAGACAAAGACCACAAATGGCAGGACCTGTGTCCTGAGGGAACTCTGCTCACTTGAACCAGCCTCACCCAGCAGCCACAGAACTGGATGAGAACAAGAGAAGGACACAGGGGGAGCAAAGCACACAGCGGGCAGAGCCCGTTCCAGCCCAGATGCGGAGAGCGCCTCTGCTCCGTCTGGAACATGCTATGGCAGCTCACAACCCTTAAAGGAAAAGCAAAGTCCTCTCAGGGCCTTTTGTGGGCCCACACCTCTCCAATCCAATACCCGTGCACCTGTCCCCAACTCCCTCTGGCTTCCTACATTTCAAGACAGTCATCTCCCCGTCTGGCTGTCCCCTCCATGTGGGTGTTTGCCCCTTTCTACCTTTCAGTCATTGTTCAGTTATCTTTCCAGGAAGCAAGGCTGTCTTGTGGCCTCTGGGCTCATATCTTATCTTTCTCATGATACTTACTGACACTAAAATGGCTTATCTCGTTAATTCTTGATGCTGTGGAGAATTACCAGAGAGAAACGAGGTAAGGGGTTGGGGGGAGTTGCTTGGTTACCATGGTTTTAGGAGTTTGAGTCCTTGGTTGCTTAGCCTCGTCACTGTGGGCAGAGCATGGTGGTGGGGATGGTGTCAAAAGCAAAGCCGCTCTCTCCATGGCTGCCGGGAAGCACACAGAGGAAGCGGGAGGAGCCAAGGACAAGGTGTGCCCTTCAGAGGCTAATCACCGGAGCTCTGCTTTCTCTAACCGGTTTCATCTTTCTCAGTCTCCACGCCTCTTGGTGGTCCATGTGAACGTGAGTCTAGACTTGGTGTGGCTCAGCTGGTAGAACGCTCTCCTAGTGTGCACAAAGCCCAGTGTGATCCCCAGCACCGCGTCTGGGTGTGGTGGGTGGCAAAGGCCTATAATCCCGGCATTCGGAGTAGAGTCAGGAAAATCAGAAGTGTAAGGCCATCCTTGGCTACGTAGCAAGCTTGAAGCCAGACTCAGCTGTAAGAAAACCTGTCTCAAAATCAAAAACATTTTTTTTTTTTTTTCGAGACAGGGTTTCTCCATGTAGTTTTGGTGCCTGTCCTGGATCTTGCTCTGTAGAGCAGCCTGGCCTTGAACTGGCAGAGATCCGCCTGGCTCCGCCTCCCAAGTGCTGGGATTAAAGGCATGTGCCACCACCAATGGGCTCAAAAACAATCTGGATTCACCAACAAATTAATCCGTTGATTAAATCAGAGTCCTCACAAAAGTCTCACCTCTGCACATTGCATCAAGGACCAGGCTTTCTCCAGCACATGAGTCCTTTGAGAGGCACATTCCGTGTTCAGACCCCAGCAGTGTGCCTCAGTGGGTCTGCTTGCCCCTGCGCTTCCAGAGCCGAGAGCATTCCTGATACATAACTAGTGTTCAGCAAGTCTTCAGGAACTGAATGGGTAATACCAGAAAAGGCAAGTGCTCACTGACCGTGGCCAGCTTTAGCATACATCAGAATCGGGTGAAGTGCCCATTTCTGGACCTGTTGCCAGAACTTCTGAACCATTAGGCCAGGGAGAGGGTCTAGGAATCTGCATTTTAACAAACATCTCGAGTGATTGTGCAGCTATCAACAGAGCAGACTTTCTGAAACACCACTGAAGACATCATTAAACCAATGGGAGAAAGTCATACTATAGGTGTGTATGTCAGAGGGCTGGGGGGCGGGGTGTATGATTGGGGTGTGGGTAGTTGGTGTGTGTGTGTGTGTGTGTTTGTGTGTGTGTGTGGTTGATGTGTGTGTATGTGGTTTGGGTATCTGTGTATGTGGTTGGTGTGTGTGTGTATGTGTATGTGGTTGATGTGTGTGTGTGTGGTTTGGTTACGTGTGTGTGTGTGTGTGTGTGTGTGTGTGTGTGTGTGTGTGGTTGGTGTGTGTGTGTATGTGGTTTGGTTATGTGTGTGTGTGTGTGTGTGTGTGTGTGTGTATGTGTGTGTGTGGTTGACGTGTGTGTATGTGTGTAGAGGCCAACTGCAATAAATCCCTAGCAATGGGATTCCAAGCACATGCCACCACAGCTGGCCTTTTATGAGGTGCAGGGGCTGAAACTCAAATCCTCACGTTTGTGCTGCAGGTATAAACACCCCCCCACCCCCCCACCCCCACCCCGGTGCAGTTGCCAGTGCTTGTAATGCAATGGGGCGTGTCTGGGGGGAAGTTAGGGTGTCCTCTTGCAGGAGCCGCTGTTAATGACCAGGCAGTCTTCTTGTAGGATGAGGCTGGTAGAATCTGTTTTGGGAAGAGACCCCAGCAGGCCTTCTTTGGCCCCTCCTACTTAAGTGTTAAGGCCTTGGGCACTCATTGCCCCAGAAGAGGGAGGTAAGAACTTTTTCACAATGTGGCTGCCCTCCACACGTACCCCATCATCGCCACACACCCAGAAAGAGCTGAGCTCTGACAGGCCTATGGGAGCTCAGCTGTGGTCCCCTTGGCCAAGAACTCTTCTTGATCCTTCAAGGATCATGGTTGCCCTGTGAGAGAACCTTCACCAAGTCCTGCTTATTTTCTTTTTGTGTGGGCCTTCAGGAAGCGGTAAGTTTCCTTTCAGCAAAAGTAAATTTCCTTTAAAATCACTGGGACTGAGGACCGGGGGCCCTGGCAGTGGCCCCCTCCCTGGGCCTTGGTGAGAGTGCACTGTGGCACAAAGTACCCCCTGCTTTAACTGCCCCGTTCTTCAGCACTAGAATAAGTCGTCTCTCGTGTGGCTTTCTCATCTTCCTATTGTTTGTTCAGATGCTGGAATGTTACAGCTGCTTCTTTGTCCCCATAGTATTTATTATTATTTTCCCTGCAGTATTTTAAACAAATGATGTGAGCCTAAGACATCTACTAAATCATATTGTTGCTGTCCAAGAATCAAGTCCATGAGATCAACAGTGGCTTTGTCTGTGGCTCTTCCACTTTCCAGGAGAGCTGTGGCCATTTCCAAATGTCTTGGCTGGGTGTAGGCTAAACGTTAACATGAAGGAAACGCCGGTAAATCTGATACTCAAGCCCTTCTCCCTAGACACCCAGGGAACACACACATTAGTACACACTAGTGTGCCCTCACACGTGTGTGCACACATACACTCTCACACACATTCACACACTCACTCACACACTCTCACACACACTCATTCACTCACACTCTCTCATATTCTTTCTCACACACTCTCACACACACTCACACACACTCACACTCTCAAATTCTCTCTCTCATACACTCACACACTTTCTTACACTCTCACACTCATACTCTCACACTCTCTCACACACTCTCATATTCTCTCACTCACACACTCTCTCACACTCACTCTCACACTTTCTCATACTCTCTCACACACTCTCTTATATTCTCTCTCTCTCACACTTTCTCTCTCTCTCACATTCACACACACACACACACACACACACACACACACACACACACACACACACTTTCATGTACCCCAGACAATGGAGAACCTCATATGGAATTCGGAGATCATATAGAAAGATTCCTAGGACTTTTCTTATTGTGCCCCCGTTGTTTTGATTTGGGGAGACAGGAAATGAGCTCACGGGCCATTTTAAATCAATGCAACCCACCACGTTAAGCAAGATTCAGGTTCTTGTTTGTTTGATGGTGACTGTACTCAGAGGAGTCCCGAGTCTCGCGCGCTGTGTTCAGCATTGATTAGTGCTCTCACTGCACTGACTCCCTTACCTCCAGACCCAATGCGTGCATGGTGCCACTTTCGTCTTACAGGTGTGAAAGCCCAGCCAGGCCTGAGGCTCGGCAGCTCCCCTAAATTCACCGTGCTAATCAGCTGAACTGGATGTAACCCAGAGATCTGCCGTGCTCATGGCCATCTTATGTTTCTGCAAGACCAAGATGGTATCTTGGGGGAAAATATCTGGAGTAAAGAGGTCGTGCGCAAGTGCCAGCCTTATATCAAACTGTGAACTTGAGAAAGCAATTCGAGCTTTTAAATGTCTCCTCTGCATTTTCTGCCTATAGAACCTCACTGGGATTAAGAGTTTCTCCTAAGATAACATACGGGAAAGCGTTTTGCAAACTGAAGGACGCCCTGGAGAGCATGATTGCCTCAGGAGAAGCCCTGTGCCTTTGTGTAATGGCTTTGACTTGCTTTCCTTCTGCCTGAAATGTAACGATAGACAGAAAACACAGATAACATAGCTCATGAGCCCTGGGGTTGGATTTCACATCACAGGGCAGAATCCCAGAAGTCATGAATCTGGGGTCAGGCTGTATGTGCTAAGGGGTGAAGTGTGTGTGTCATACTGTGCAGAGCAATAAACAAGGAAGGCAGTGTACCTTCCCAGGAAGGAGAAGAAGGGAAAGGACGCTCAGTGCCTCCCTACATTTATAGAGCAGTAATTCTTTCGGAGCGTTGCTCACACCACACTGTTTACTGTCTCTGGAGAGTCGTCACATGCATGAAAATGTCAGCGCAGCCACAGAGACTCTGGCTGCTTTAACTACGGGAGCACAGGCATTCGGTTTATGATTTGTGAGGTTTTCTGTTTGGGTTTTTAAAAAACTCTTTTATTAAATTTATTCTACAGCAATTTCACGCATATATAGAGAATGCAGTGACCATTCTCACCCTCATCTTCCTCCCGACAAATCCCTTTCTCACACTGATGTCTGTAGCAGGAATTTTAAAAGTTCTTATTAATAAAATCAAACCTGAGGCCAGGTATTGGGGTGAACTCTGGAAGATCAGAGAGACAGAACAAGCCACAGCTAACCTCACCTGGCCAACTTTTCAGCTGATCTTGTTTCCTCAGACTGGAAGCCTCTGTGTCCTCATATCCGAATGGCTCTCAGCTGAACTGTGCTGCTCAAAACCTAAAAGCTTAACCAGCCAAAAGCTTAACCAGCCAAATGCTTCTAGTTTCTGGTCCTTATATACCGTGAGCCTTATATACCTTTCTGCTTTCTACCACCACTCCCTGGGATTAAAGGCTCACTTTCTGGGATTAAAGACGTGAGTCACCATGTTTGGCTGTATCCTTGAACACATGGATCTCTGCCTCTGGAATGCTAGGATTAAAGGCGTGTGCTACCACTGCCTATCCTCTATGTTTAATATTGTGGCTGTTCTGTCTCTGGTCCCAGATGAGTTTATTGGGGTGCACGATATTTCGGGGAACACAATACCACCTCAGATGTCCTTTTGCTTTGTGGCCACTGTGTGCTGTAACCAGAGCTGTCTGTGTGGCCATGGGTTTGAAACTATTCCTTGAAGCCTGATGGGTTCAGTAGTGGGTGCACAGCCTAAGCGAATGTCTGCTCCCTTGCTGAACCCGTCAGTCGGCCAGAGTTGGGCAGGGATGAGCAGGGCCATGGGGACCCTCGTTGGTCTTTGACTGCTGCAGGCCCTTTGCGGGTGGCCAGGGCCCTGTGAGAGCATGGTCACAGTGGCTGTGTCATGCTTGCAGGGTGTCAGCCCTTCTCCGTGTCTCTGGCTCTCACATCCTTCCCACTCTGCCTTCCACACTGTTCCCTGAGCTTTAGAAGTGGTGGCATGAATGTCCTGTTTGGGATTGAGTACCTTCCCAGGCACGTGTCTCCACATTCTCCTCCATTCTCTGTGAAGAAGAACGGTAATTAAGAGGGAGAGAAACATTTGTCTGTGGGTGTAAACACTAGTCTTCAGAAGGTAGCTCGGGCAATGCACAGATACAAATGTTAACATTTAAAAAGACATGCCTGACAAGGAGTTAATTCCTTAAATATACAAGCAATTCAAACAACTCAATAAGAAAAATCTACTAACTAGTTTAAAAATAGGGCTAAGTGCTTAAAATGTCATTTTCTCCAAAAAAAAGTTATGCTAAGTGGCTGACAGGTATCTGAAAAACTGTTCATTGTCATTAATAATCAGGGAAATGCAAATCAAAATCACCGTGAGAAATTGCCTCACACTGTCAGGATGCCTAATATATATATAGCAGGTGTGGTGCAGTCTATAATCCTAGTTACTAGGGACGTTGAGGCAAGAGTATTTTAAGTCCAAGGCCAGCCTTGGCAGCACAGAGACATCTCTGTCTGGAAAAGAAAAGAAAAAGACAGATGTTGGACAGGGTCTGGAAGGACCTGGAGAAACTGAAATGCTCGCACACCTGTGATAGCAATACAGCTGGAGCAGCTCCTGCAGAAACCAGTGTAGAGGTTCCTCGTAGAGATGAAGGACTGTCCAATCCAGAAGTCCTGTTTATGGCGTGTATCCAGAATCATTGAAACTGGAGTTGAAAACCAACCACTTCACTCATCAGATATAGGCAGGAGAATGCTTTTAACTCTTCTTGGGCCAGAGAGATGGCTCAGGAGTCTGGAGCATGGCCACTGCTTATCATCACTATTATTGCATACTTTAACTTTTCTTTTTATGTACTCTTTGAGAATTTCATACATTTTTTTATCATATTCTTTTCCATCCCCAGCTCCTCCCGATGGTCCCTGCTCTCTACCCATCTAACTAAATGTTCTTTCCCTCTTCTAAAAGAACAGAAGAACAAACAAAAAGCCACTACAGTTATGGAATCCTGTTTGTGTCATCCAGCAGCTCTTGAGCATGGGGCCCGCCGGAGCATGGTTGATCTACCCAGCTTCACTGCAGGAATCTGGTTCTCTCTTTCCCTTCAGATAGATTTGAATCATTTCTTCCACAGGGGTAGGACTTTGTGCCCACGTGCCCTCCTTTGTCCTGGCAATTTCTTCCGGCTTGTGCTTGTGCAGGTCTTCTGCGTGCTGTCGCAGTCTATGTGAGTTCATGCATGCACGCACATGCTCTGGGATACCTGGAAAAGGCTGTTTCCTTAAGGTCTCCTACCACCTGTATGGCTTGAACTCCTTCTGCCCCCTCTTTCTTCAGAGAGCCCTGGGCCGTGAGTGGAGGAGTGTGATAAGGACACGCCGAAGTCTCTCACGCTCTGCCCATCATCCAGCTGTGGGTCTCTGTGTTAATTACCACCTACTACAAGAAGCTTCTTTGCTGTGGGCTGAGGCACTGGTCTGTGGTTAGAGCATATGTCATGAAGAGTCATTTAATCGCTATGTTCTTTAGGTAGAATAACAGGAGATATTCTGCCGGGCCTGTGACCTACCGAGCCTCAGTGATCTCACTGTGGCTATAATAACAGCCTGCTTACAAGACAGGCCCACTGGTACACAGTGGTATGCATGTGAGGGGTGTGTCGAACCATTGTGTAAAAAATTTGGGTAAGTCCTGCTCGGTGAGATGGGACCCGCACCTGATATTGTTAATGAGGCCAAGAGCCTGAGACTGAGAGCGCTCCTTGCATTTCCAGAGGACCCAAGTTTGGTTCCCAACACCCGTGTTGGACGGCAAACAAATGCCTGTAATTTCAGCTCTAAAGGGACATGATGCTGTCTTCTGGCATCTGTGAGCAACTGCACTCACATGCACATGCCCGCATAAACACACATACACACACACCTAAAATAATATACATCTTTTTTAGGAAAAAAGTAGAATTCATCCTGATTACTTTTTCTGCATTGTTTTGTTCTGGAAATTTTTATATAAAGTACAAAGACATTTAATGAAGGAGAAAATAAATTCTAAGTGTAAAAGGTGCATCTGCTACCAACTGTCAGCTGACTCACAGCAAAGGGAAAACTTGAGATCAAGCTAAAACAGCAGCGTGAATATTCAGATTGTACTTAAGAGACTCCATATTCTGTACTTTTTACCCAGGGCAAATGTCTTAGGGTTTCTGCTGCTGTGAAGAGACACTATGACCATGGCAACTCTTTTTTTTTTTTGGTTTTCCGAGACAGGGTTTCTCTGTGTAGCTTTGTGCCTTTCTTGGAACTCACTTGGTAGCCCAGGCTGGCCTCAAACTCAGAGAGATCTGCCTGGCTCTGCCTCCCAGGTGCTGGGATTAAAGGCGTGCGCCACCACCGCCTGGCCCATGGCAACTCTTTTAAAGAAAACATTTAATTGGGGCTGGCTTACAGTTTCAGAGGTTTAGTCCATTGTCATCATGGTGGGACATGGCAGCATGCAGGCAGACATGGTGCTGGAGAAGGAGTGGAGAGTTCTACATCTTGAGCCACAGGCAACAGGAAGTGAGCTGGGTCACTGGGAGTAGCTTGAGCATAGGAGACCTCAAAGCCCACCCCCACAGTGACACACTTCTTCCAACAAGGCCACACCTACTCCAACAAAGCCACACCTCCTGTCTTAGGGTTTCTATTGCTGTGAAGAGACACCATGACCACAGCAACTCTTACAAAGGAAAACATTTAATTGGAGTGGCTCACTTACAGTGTTGGAGGTTCAGTCTGTTATCATGATGATGGAGCATGGCAGTGAGCAGGCAGACATGGGGCTGGAGCTGAGAGTGCTACACCTTGTAGGCAAGTCAACTGACAGTCACGCTGAGGGAAGCCTGGCCAAAAGAGACCCCAAAGCCCGCCCCCACAGTGACACACTTCCTCCAACAAAGCCACACCCACTCCAACAAAATCACACCTCCTCATAGTGCCACTCCCATTGGGGCCATTATCTTTCAAATCACCACAGCAAAGGAGATTTTTCTAAGACTTGAGATCCCAGTTTGGGGTTTGGGAACAGGAAGCCTACACTGGTATCTGTGACTTCTGCTTCTGAGGGATTCCTCAGAGGTTTGAATCTCGCTTAAACAAGAAAGACCCTCTGGCCTGGTTCCCCACCAACCTGGCCCTCACCAGTTGTCTTGACATTCCCGGATGCTGCTTACGTGTGGTATATGGGAACATGTGTGGGTGGACCCACCCAACAGTCCAGGAAACACGTGTGCTACTGACTTAGCATGATCTTTACCACAGGAAAGGCTTTAGGAACTACCACAACTCTCTCGTTTTGAGCTATGGAAACAAACTAGGCTGTAGCCATCAGATTATCACCATGTAGACCTGCTGACCACTTCTCAGCTTTTTGTTGTAGCATTTGAAGAAATTTCATCCTTTCAGAAGACTTTTTGGCAAGGTAATGGGCGAAGTTTTCAGGGCAGTGTGACAGAAAGACGGATGGAAAGTCTTCATGTGGAAGTGGAAGCTGCATTAGGCCAGTGTGGAGGCTTTGGGCAGCAAGAATTGCCTATTCAAACCGAGTTGAGGAAATTTATTATTTCACAGGGCAAGAAATGCAAAGCCAGGTGGGCTCCAGATGTGATACAGCAGGATTTCATTCTCACCGATTCTCACAATCACCTCACCCAGCCTTCCTTCTCTCCTGAAAGCGATAGGCTCCACCACAGCCATGCCCATGTGTGACAGCCAAGGACAGAATCGTCTGCTTGTTCTTGGTTCTCCTTAGGAGCAAGAAGGTCTCCCAGATGTCCCCAGAACCCCCACTTCTCACTGCACAGAATCGGGTCACATGCCTGGTCCTCAGACTCCCATGCTTAGCTTAAGAGGAATGCACCCTTGGAGCTGAGCAAGGAGCCCCCGGGTTCATCACCCGGGGGAGAGCAGAACAATGAAGGTTCTGTGAGGAAGGAGCCAACTGTGGGACCACACAACCCAGCCCGGCTCTCATGGCCTCTGTGCACAGATGCACGGCCCAGGCCCCATCCTCTGGAGATGGCGTTGCTCAGTTTATTCTGCAATTTCTATCGTGTTTGGCCCGAAGCATCACTTTTCTCAGACCTTATGCTATGATTTTGTTTCTTTTCTTCTCAGCAGAAGCCACAATGGAAATCCTGCTATAGAAACACTTGAGTGCTATCAAAGAAGCAGACCATATAAGGTGCTAAGGACCTTTTTATTTTAAATAAGAAACAAAACTATTTATACTTTTACAAGGACTCTGCCCTATTTTAGTAAATATTTGGCAAAGTTTCTTGATTAAAAGAGCAAACTGACCCTTGCTCTACAGGGCTGTTTTGCCATAACTAAAGCCGTTCATTAATTTTCTGAAAATAGAAGCAGTGAATGTGTGTCCCTTCGCAATGTGCCTGAGCTAATGTTTGCTGGGACTTCACTAACACAGAGGCTCAATTGGCTAGGTGTCATATAAACCCGGACCTCAGTCAGACCCGGTGTGGGGCACAGTTACTAAACACAGTCCTTAGAGAATAAGCTTTAGTGGATGGAGCAGAGACACTTCCCTTTGTCCCTCAAGACTGTAGTTTGTCTGGCAATACATTTCAAAATGGATCTAGATGTCCTGGATTTGCTAATAAGCCCCAAATGTTTTTGGAAAACAGCAATTCCCTAGATTACTAAGCCAGCACATTCTGAGGGCAGCTCCGTGAGTGCCACATGATTTTGATTTGTTGGCAGTTGACTCGTCCTGTGGCACAGGGCTGGCAGGAAGCTCTTCTAGGTCCAGCCACCACCTCTGTAGAGGTATCATCTTGGTGGCTGGATTGGAAAGATCTGGCATCCCAGGAAGAACTGATTTTGAATTACTCTGAGAAATTCTGTAGGGAAGCCATGCTGATGGTTACTCCATGACACCACCCACAGGTAGGGCTGAGGCTGGCTGGTCAGCTGGGTGCAGGATTTGGACGCACAACTTGGTACCTGTTTCATTTGTAGTAAAATGTTTCTCCCTCCAATCCCCGTCTCCCACCCTCTGGTCTGAGTGGACAGTTTCTGGTCCCAAATCAAAACCACCCAGAAGAAAAAAAAATCATTAATAGATTAAGGAAAGAATTTTAATTCTTAAAATCTTAAGTCTGGAAATTGCTTTAAAAATGAGGCATTTCCAGCCTGTGGCCTCTGGGTTGCATGTGGCCAAGACAGCTATGAATGTGGTCCAACACAAAACCATAAGCTTCTTCAGGGCATTGTGGGAATTTTCTTTTTCGGTGATGTCTTTTCGTAAGCCAGGTTTTGGTTCTTGAGCATGAATCTTGTAGATGACAGAATCGTGTTACCACGTCAGCAGGTCAGGCACACTTGATTCATCCTCTCTCCTCAAAATAACAACCTGAGGTGAGGTGTCTCGTCCAGTGTCACATGGCTCCTTCCCTACAGACTCCCTCACTGTCTCCCTTGCTCTCAGTGGCTACCAGGAAATCCAGACTCCAGCGCTCGGGGGTTAACTCAACTCCCCAGTTCACTGGTTGTTTTCCATCACTTCACTAATTGGAAGTGAGAGAACGGAGCTTCCCACATTGAAGATCCAGAAGGATTAAGTGAGAACAACACTTATTCCACTGCTGCAGAGCTGGTGAGACCGCTCAGCGGTTAGGACCCACGTCTGTTCCCAGAACCCACGTCGGGCAGCTCATAACTGCCTGAAACTGAAGCCTCAGAGGGTCTGACGCCCCCTTGTGGCCTCCAAGGGTACATACACACACACACACACACACACACACACACACACACACACACACACACACATCTTTGAAAGAGAGAAACATCTACTGTTACAAGTACATCTCTCCTGACTGTTGCCACAATATGGTGCAGTAGAAAGAGCTCCGAATTAGCAGCAGCTCAGAAATTTCTAGAGCTGGGAGTATAGTTCAGTGATGGAGCCAGTGTCCAGGACATACAAGTTCCCAGCACTATTAAAAATAAAACTAAAAATCTGTCGCACAACAATGGCAGATAGTTGACTCTGTTAGATGATAAACAATGTAGTTAAAACAGTAAAAAATTCAAAGACATTTCTAGTTCTAGCTGTGTGCCTTAGGTAAGTCACTCTCTTCTTCCATCCTCCTCAGACCAGAATTTTGTGTGAATTAACAGTGCATTACTCTACACCAGAGTTTCCCAAAAGCTACCTCTATGGATCACCTGGGGTCTTACCGAAATGAAATCATTTCTGTAGCTGATGTATGTGTGGCTCCTGAGTCAGGCATTTCTAATGAGCTCACAAGTCAAAGGCACGATCCTGCTCTGAAGCTTCCAAGTTTTCTTTGTGATGGACAAGACAGCTAGCTAGGTCCTTGAGTTGTCCTCTTCTTGCCACCACATGGTGTGAAGAAAGGCACGCTCCTCCCAGAGACCACAGAAGGCAGCTCTGAGAGTGCCCCTGCTTGGTCCTCATTCTAAGGTCTGACATGTACCAAGGTCACCTTTGGTCTCACAGTAACCTTGAGCTCAACACCATTTTGTAGAATTGGCCACCACACTGTCAGCATCTCAAAGCCCCTCCAAGAGCTGGTTCCTTTCTTGACAATTAGCTCCTTCAGGAAATAGTTGGGACAGTATTAGGATCTGCTATCGGAAGGACCCCTATGAGTTAAGGGGGAGGAAGCAGGATACATTCAACTGTAGAGCAGGGAGGGAGCCGACTTGCATTTCAGACTCCAAGACCCTCTGTGCAAAGACTAGGGTGAATGGGATAGGAGAAAATGCATGCAGCACAAACCTGAAGCAAGCCAGAGAGTGACTTGAACGCAGTGGGGTTTGCATCTGGAAGAAATGCAGAAAAAAAAAATCACAGGCCAACATCACCCAGGCCTGGCTGGCTCTAACTACAAGTGGGTGGGTTCCTGGTGGGGTGTTTAAACTGCTCTGGGTTCTTCTGGACAGTGAGGACGTTAGGACATTTAGGCATTTAGAACAACTTCTTTACCAGGAAGACGGGGTCCAGAGCTGACGTGAGAGATGACTTCAAGCCACTCTGTGGCTCCTAGGGTCTTCCCTTCTTCAGAGACAGTCCAGCCACCAGCAAAGTTCTGAAAGGAGGGTGATGGGGAAGACAGATGGGGAACAAAGGACTGAGGGACCATCAGGTAACTCTGTTCCTGCCTCAGCCACCCGACACACTCCACCTGTTCCCTCTGCCACAGCACCCCAGACACCGACTCTCCTCTTGGTCCGCAGCCTAGTTACAGGCCCAATCGCTGCGTACTTGCTTGTGTGCATCTGGAACAAGAATTAAGGGTGGAGAAAAGCAGCAGGGAGGCAGAAGAGCAGAAAGAAAAGAGAGCGTGGTGGAGGGAAGGGATGAGAGGCCAACGTCTATGGTCCCAAGAATGTTCTCCCAAATTCTTCAGACCCAGGTCCTATCAAATGATCCTACTTTCCAGTGCAGCTTGGTTGTATATCTGTAGGAAAACTAAACGAAGTCTGTACCTGACTAAAATTGGACCCTCTCCAGGTCATCTGGCCCTCTGGGCTTATTGGGGGAGGGTCTTGGCTGTCTAGTTTCTAGTATGCTGCTGCTCTCCTGTTTAAAGGGGAGTAAGGATCGGGGCTGCCGCTCAGTTGGCAGAGTCTTCCTAGCGAGTAACAAAGTCTTGGAACCCCAGTACCTCACAAAATTGCACGCAGCTGCCCGTGCCTGTAATATAAGCACTTGGGAGTTAGAAGCAGGAGGACCAGATGTGAAAGAGTGCATACTGGCATCAGCTGCACAAAACGCTGCATGAAGACAGAGGCCAGGTGAGATGAGGCTGGCAGCTACACACCAGGGCAGATGTGGTCTGTCTCAGAACCAAGAGGGCCTGACTTCTGAGCTCACCACATCTCTCAGAGGACAGAAGCTACCGGCCCTGGGGTCTAGGTGGCATGCTGTTTCACCCATGTTTCACGGGATGGTCAGTATGTGAGCTGCTTTGCGAGAATCCGGGTGTTGCAAAGTCTTTTAAAGTCACAGCTGCACTGTCCACACAGCGGAGTTGACCACTCGGACCAGGCACTGTTTGTGGTGCGGTGTAGGGAAGCCGTTCTCAATGTCTTGGCAAAGCCATGTGACCATGGTGTGTCAAGACAGGAAGAAAAAGTTAAGGCTATCGCCTGTGGGTGGGTGGGGAGGCTCCTTCTACCCCAAACTTCTCACTGCAGTGACTTACCAAAGCAGCGACATGTAGTTTCCTCAGTACGGTCAGCACCACCAGCAGGCTGGAGGTCTCTGCTCTCTTGTTTGTACAACTAGAAAAAACAGGTTCTGAATGCCTCCATCTGGCAGTACAAAGGGTGTGGCTTTGGGTCTAAATTGTAACATTCGGGCTGCCATCTTTCCTTGTAAAATACTCAAGCTTTGCCCACAGTTGACTTCATGGCTCTTCGCATGGATCTCCATGGAGTAGATGCTTTGGAAACTGATGATACTCATGTGTGGTGGTTTGTCAGGTGTCAGCTTACGACAAAACCTGGTCCCCAGGGCTCCCTTTCTTCTATGATTTTCCCCAAGAGACTTGGAAGGATAAGGAGTTGAGGCACTGGCCATTTAAACAGTTTTAAAAATTACATTTGTGCATGCGTTTATTGGGGCTAGGAAGGATGGGGCTGCCACAGCATTCATGTGGAGGTCAGAGGAGACCTTACTGGGTTGGTGGCACACAGCCTTGACGGGAAGCACCTTCGTCTCGGCCATCTTCCCAGCTTGGCAGCTTCCATTTTTATGCTTAAAAGATCAGCTGCCAGGTGCCTCTGGGGCTCATGTGTCTTGTCAGAACCTCCTTGCACAATGTCTGAGTTTCCAGCTCTTCCCTTCGGGTCTGGCTGTGGGGCACCTCTGACAAAGGGTACAGACTTTCATTTTCCACACCCCCAAGGCTGGGTAGAAAAGCAAAGTGGGGGACCCATTGTCTTCACGAGTTCCAGCTCTCGTCTGCTCTCCCTTTCCTGACACCTGTGCTCATCTGCCCTCTGCGGCGACTTTCATGCCAGCACCGGACACAAAGGCAAACGGTGTGCGCAGCCTTCTCCACCAGATCCCAGGTGCTCATGGTCTAATCCTTAGCAAGAACAAGTCTCATCTTGTACATTACCCTTAATGGTTCAGCTCGCTGGCTGATATGACGTAGAAAGCAGCTCATCTCAGATTGGGATGATGTGGCTACACAGCAGCCAAACCATTCAACTCCAAATTTACCCATCGGCTCATTGTTTTCTCGGTGTGGAACAGAGTTGTTGCCCAAGTGATAAGACCAGACACCTCCAGGACACCGCCCTCTGCTCCCCTCTCCCCCTTCTCCACAGAGACTCTGCAACATGTCCTCTGCCCTGACTGTAGTCCCCGCAGGACATGCTCCTCTGAGGTCAGGTCCAGCGGATGCATACTCTCACGGCTCAGAATGTCCCTCCATCGCCACATGTCTGCCCCCACTCACTTCCTCCTGAGCGGTGACTGTTTTCCATGCTGTGCTGAACCTCTTCCAACACACTGACCGTCTCCTCCTCCTCATTCTCGCTTTCCTCATCTTTCTCTCAAGTGCTTTGTTCTCTCGCCTCTCACTGACTCCCTCCCCTCACCTTGAAACACTGGACTTACCTAGTCCGCTTCTTAGGACACTCTCCTGGACCCTGCCTGCACCTCCCCAGGCACTCACCGAGCTTTTCCAGGCAGGGAACTGCCGCCTCTCTTACCTTTAAAGCAGTTTCGCTCCACTTTCTGTGTCAGTCACTCTACAGTGTGGCCCAGGCCAGCGGGGACCGGATCCCCCAAACACACATGTTCTCATGTTCACAGTGTGTGGAAAGAGACAACTAGCTAAGCCCAAAGCAGCTAGAGAAGGCAGAGAGGGAAAGACAGGCAAGCTTGGCCTTCTTAAAAAACCTGCATGCTCCCAGGAAAATATATTATTTTGCATTAGAGTAATGAACAAATTAAACAAATTAATATCTCACAATGTGAAAAGAAGATTGTTATTAATTACTAATAATGAAATAGCTGAGCATAATTCCTTGGGAAAATAGCACAGCCCAGCATCTAGTGAATAAAAATGTACATACTACGTAAACCAATAGTTCTACTTCCAGAAATAATCTCCTAAGGAAGAAATCCAAATGCTGAAACATGGTAAATGCACACTACAGGGTCTTGATAGGGAAAAACTGGAAATCACCTAAAATAACCAAAAGAGGGGAAATGAGGGACCCATGGGCCACACATGGTGACCCACACCTGCAGTCCCGACCCCTGAGAGGCTGAGGCAGGGGGAACACAAGTGTGAGCCCAGCCTGGGTGCCGTGTACATACACTGCCTCCAAAAGGAAAATAAGAAAACATGGTCAGAACATTAGGTGCCAACCAAAGGGTAGGTGTGAAGATTAAAACATGAAGAAAAATGCTGAGGACACCATCCATGGGAGAAAGCAGACATGGTTATAGTGTAGGGGAAGTTGGTAAAGACACATGCTGTCTTCTAACCTTCTGGAAATGCATGGAGAATTCTGGAGTGCTGGTTCTGATTGTCCATCTCCTAGCTCTATTCATCAATATACTCTGAAAGGAACTCTCAAAGTGGCTTTCCAGATCACGCATTCGGTGCTTGTGACAAGAAAACTAAAAGAACTGGAGTGATCGAATACCCTTCTCCACACAACCTCTCCAGCGGACTGACAGGGCCACACCAGGAAAGCAGGACTTCCTACACAGGTCTGTCTGGTTTCCTCCTGAGTGAATATGCTGAGAAAAAAAGGTAGATCCATGCAAAACCTATTCTGACACTGCAGTAATATATCACTTTTACCGTTATATTATGTATGCATAAGGACAGTCCATACTCTGGGTTATTTGATTTACTAAAGGGCAACTTTGGAGATTATCTGCTACATTGCTTCGGGCCATTATTTTCTCATTTTATGTATTTTTCCTGTCCGTTTATTGATACTTACTGATTGAAGTCCCAACTAAGTATTGCTACCTTGTTATCACTCTTGAAAATAAAATCAATGTGTTTAAGGTACTTATTTGGAGAAAGCTACATTAACTTTGTGAAAAACTTGAGTGAAACTATTAGTATGATTTTATCTGCTCTCCTGACAGTAATCTTGTCCCTTAGATTTAAATATTTACTATTCTAAAACAAAAATATTAATATTTAGTATTCTACAGCATTATTATCAAGTTTAGAATTGTTACTGGGCCAAGAAAGCTACAGAAGTAAAATCTTCAAATTATTTTCTCATTTATGAAAACTCTATCCTACTATTGTATATACCAAATGCAATATTTCCCACTAATCTTTATTCTTTCTTGTATTCCTATTGAGTTTCAGAATAAAAATAGTGAAAAAAAAAAGACACTCAAGTCAGTTTAAACTAGAGATAGGACTTTCTTCAAATGTCGCAATTCACATTTAAACAGTAAATTCTAAATATTAACTTGGGAATGTGGACAGACAGGCTTAAGGACTTTCCTTCCTCCCCCACTCCCTTCTCTTCTTCCTTCCTCCCTTCCTTCGTTTCTTCCTTCTGTTGTTTGTTTTTTTTTTTAACAGAACACTTTCTTCCAGACATCTCTAAATTTTTCAGCTTGACTTTTGTTGACTTCCATTTGAAATTTCAAATGCATTTGAAAACAGGACTAATGAGCTGTTCTGTCCCGGGCTGCCCTGATAACTTGAATCTAGTAAACAGGCTCCAGATGAGCATGCAGTCCTTCTGACCTTATCCCTTTTTAGGGAAGAGACTCTCACTCGCCAGCTGCGAGGTTTGTGGGGGCCTTTGACTCTCCGTTCTTGCTTCATTTTCAGTGGCAATGTGATTTCTCCCTGTGACAGTGAATTTTCTTCCCTGTGACAAAAGGAAGGAGTGCCCATCTGTGCCAGGCTGATTCTGGAAAGCAATCCTGAGGGATTCTGCCACTCTTCTCTGGTAATGGATGATAATTGTGTCTTGGTGTTCTTCATCTGGACTTGATGATAAAAGAGAAAATTGTAAATGAAGCTGTAGCTAGAGTTTTCCTGCCTGGCCCACAGTCAGGACAAATCTCTATCACCCGCCAGTCCCATAGCTGCTCAGACCCAACCAAGTAAACACAGAGACTTACATTGCTTACAAACTGTATGGCTGTGGCAGGCTTCTTGCTAACTGTTCTTATAGCTTAAATTAATCCATTTCCATAAATCTATACCTTGGCACGTGGCTCGTGGCTTACCGGTGTCTTCACATGCTGCTTATCCTGGCGGTGGCTGGCAGTGTCTCCCTCCGCCTTCCTGTTCTCTTCTTTCTCCTTTCTGTTAGTCCTGTCTATACTTCCTGCCTAGCCACTGGCCAATCAGTGTTTTATTTATTGACCAATCAGAGCAATTTGACATACAGACCATCCCACAGCATGAAACTATCACTGAATGATAGCTACACACCCCCAGTGATGCAAAGCATGTAATTGGCTGGTTGGGAATCCAAAGAGGATGGCCTCTGAGGTATTGCTAAGACTCAAGGAAGGTGGAGGAAAGGCACATAACCTACTCTAGGTTATAAACCCCAGATTTTTGTTTTGTTAGTTTTTGTGTTTTTAAGACAGGGTCTTGTTTTATAGCCCAGGTTGGTATGGAACTTGCTGCATAGCCTCGCCTGGCTTTAAACTCATAGCCATCTTCCTGATTCAGCCTCTTGAGTTCTGAGATTATAGACACTGTGCTGGTTGGTTTTTGTCATCCTGACACAAACTTAGACATTTGGGAAGAAGGAACTTCAATTTGTTTCCACCAGGTTGGCCTGTGGGGCATTTTGTTGATTAATGGGTGATTGACACTGGAGGGCCTTGTCCATTGTGGGCCCTGTCGCTTCTGGGCAAGTGGTCCTCGGTTGTATAAGAAAGCAGGCTGAGCAAGCCAGGAAGCAGCGATCTCCCATGGCCTCTGCTGCGGCTCCTGCCTCCATGCTCCTGCTCTGACCTCCCTCAGTGCCGGAGTGTGACCTGAGAGCTGGAGCTGAAATAAACCCTTTCCTCCCCAAGTTGATTATGACCATGTGATTATCCAGGAATAGGATCCTAACTCAGACAGGTGCATCCAGCCAAGTACAGCAGATACTTTGTTTCTCGTGTTATGTGTGCTAAGGGCCAATCGGTTACCAAGGAGCTGGGTTTCTTTTTGTGAGTTCATGGATGTTGTGTTGCACAAAGAGGTGGGATTCTTTATGACCCCTCAGCCACAGGGAGACTGAAAGTCAGCACTGACGCTGAACAATTCAACTTCTCAATTGCGCAACAGTCTTGACTGCCTTGTGTAGATGTGAGAGCAACCTTTCAGGACGAGCCAGAGAGCAGGCATGGCTTACCTCCCTCCACCTCAGGAAGTCCCGTGGTTACAGCAGCATTGCTCTGTACAGCATCAGGCCAAATGACACTCACAGCTGCTTCAATCCTCTCCCTGTCAGGAAGGTGCGGCCATCACCCCTGGTTTTCAGAAGTGGAAGCTGAAACCTAGAGAGGGTCAGGTATTTGCTAGAGGTCATGTCTACAAGTCGGTGGAACTGGGATTCTAACCCAGTAAGGCGGGTGGATTCCAAAGACTGCCTTTCCATTTGGACTCATCACATGTTGCCTTCTGGGGGTTACTCTTCACCGAACTGTTTTTGTAACAACATATTGAAATGTCACATCTCATCCTGTCTGTCTTACCAAGGAAAACTAAGGCTCAAACATAGGAAGCAGCTTGTCTCCTGGCACATGACAAGGAAATGGCAGAAACAGGATTCGATGTGATGACCTCGATCTAGAGTCTGTGCTCAGCCTCATTGTGAGCACAGCCTCTCCAAGATCAGCCTCCTCGGGTGCCTGGCACACCCAGCATCCTGATGGCAGGTTGTGGGCCAGTGTCAAGGCTCCATAAGAGGAATGTCGAGTAAAGAGAGTCCAAGGAGCCTGTGAAGAACTCTCACCCAGGTGGAGGGGCCATGAAGCCTTTCAAAGGCATGGGAAGAAGGGTCACATCTAGTCTGCATCTCCATGTTTACTTCTACCAAACCACCACAGAGTTCCCTTCTGGAAATCTTTACAATGTACAGGCCTTTATCCTGTCAGAGAAGGCTGAGAAACAGCAAAGGCCTGCCTTGGCCTTTATCTCCTTAGATAGAGGAGAAATCCACAGTTATGTGGGATCCAAGGAGAGCCAAGCTTTTGACACTGTCCAGCTCTGCCTGCAGAGAAAGGCACCGGCAGCACCAGATGATCGTGGAGTTGACCCAGGGCTGTTCAGACAGTGCTGGAAATCCAGGTGCCCCAGAGCTGAGTCTTCCACAGGCAACCAGAAGGCTTATCCTTAATCCCTCTGGGTAAGGCAGAGGCAAAGTCTGGGAGCTCCCCGAGGGCCGTGGACTATAGGCTGTATTCTGTTATCCCTGGCTTTTCCTGGAGTGCCCAGGCTTACAATGCATGTTTAAATGGGAACACAAGTATTAGTGCCAGACAGACTGAGGTAAGGGGCAAGTTACCAATCCCCAGCGCCATGGTAACCTGCTCCACACGGTGAGTTGGAGGACAGTCTGTATTTCATGGGGCTCTTATGCAGGTTATACATGATATAAAATTCTGAATCTAGGGGATTGTTGTGTTGATAAAGGGTCATGGCAGTTCATGCCTGTAACCCCGCTACTGGGGAGGCAGCAGCAGAGGACCAGAAGTGAATGCTATCCTTAGCCCAGGCTGCCTTCTAACTTGTCACGCAGCTAAGTTGAGACTCTGTCTCAAGAACTACAATATGGTACAACATATGATACAATTTTGAGAGTAGTCCACAGTATCCTATAAATGTTAGCTGTTGCTGAAATTCTACAACTCAGGCTGGTTAATGGCTGTGTTTGGAATCCTTCCGCTGCCTCCCTCCATCCCCGCTCCCACTTAGTCTCCCCCTTCTCTGGACTGTACAGTAGTTATATTTCTGCTACGATACTTAACATACTAGTGATAAGCATGTCTGTCTGCTCCCTCAACTAGACCATGAACTCTCCTCAGAGGGCTGGGCCTTATCTGGGTGTACACACTAGTGTAGCCGATTAAACACTGGCCTCCCTGCTCTGCCTCACGGACCGACAGGTCTCCTCCATCTCCATCCTGGAGCTCATGATGTGTTGGCTGTCTCAGACATGGTGCCATCTGAAGGATCCTTTGTGTAAGGGCCTTTGTCCAGCGGTGGGATCGGCTAAGAGACAGATAGGAGCCAAACCCTGAGTCAAGCCTCCAGAGCAGGCTGGCAGAGGTGTCCATTCCTGTTTCCTGGGCTTCTGACTGCTTGGCTTGGCTTCCCTGAGATCGCCGTATCTCACAGCTGCCTGAGTGAGTTCATTAACATTCTGTCCCTAACGTTTCTTAAACGCTCAACGCTGCTCAACATCAACCAGCAAACAAACCATGAGGGACTTTTTAAAAAGATCAGTCGTATTAGAATTTTTCCCCTGCAATCTGTCATATTTTTCAACAAGCAGAGCTTGAGGATGGTTAACTTGATGTTCGTTGTTGTGAGAGTGTGTCTGCAGTAGCCCAGGTTGGTCTCAGATGCCACCTGTAGCAGAGGATGACCTTGAACTTTTGTTCTTTCTTCTACTTCCCAGCGATTGTGATCAGCGCTCAGAACACTTCCGGGTTGTATGCAGTGCTCTGCACATGCTAGGCAAGGACTCTCTCGACATAAGCTACTTCTCCAGCCCCTGGTTTCCACGTGTGCACGCGTTGGACATACCCCCCTTCATTTTTCTGCCTCTCTCCCTTCCGTTAGTCCTCTTTCTCTCCTTAGACAGTTTCTCTTCCATTTTCTTGTGATATATACACATGTTCTTATGTACCTGTCTACAATACAGGAACCACAAGTAAGAGCAAACACAGCATTCTGATTCAGCTGGACCCAGATGTGGCCCAGGGACCATATTGCTAAAAGACGCCGGGAAGGTGCTGGTGCTTCTGGGCTCACATCTGGGCACTACTGCTGTCTAACCACCGACACATAACTATGATGGCGTCACCATGAGATTTGAGAACAGCAAATGCCATTTGAAAAGCCATTCCACAGCACTGGACATTGAGGAAAACAACACCACTGAAGAGTCCAGAAAACACCAATCCAAATGGTTAAAATCTCTCTCTCTCTCTCTCTCTCTCTCTCTCTCTCTCTCTCTCTCTCTCTCTCTCTCTCTCTCTCTCTCACACACACACACACACACACACACACACACACACACACACACACACGAGAAGCTTTCAGATACTGGTTTTTTTTTTCCTGCTTTGCATTTTTGCTGTGCTGTGGATTGAACCAAAGGCCTTGAGTATGCTAGGTAAACACTCTGCTTCCAGCTCAAGGTTTCATTTTAAAAACAAAGTTAAATGCCTGCTCATAAATTTGCCCAAAAGAATTGTAAAGTTATATTCATACAAAAATCAGTACAAGCGCACATGAGCTTGACAACAAGTTTGCTTGTACATAAATAGCCCAAATATCTTCCAACAAGTGAGTAGATTAAAAAGTATGTTCAGTAGAATGCATGCACCTGGTTACAATAACAAACAAAACAAAACCCCATGCCACTGGTACACACACACACACACACACACACAACCGTACCGTAGATGAATCTTAAATGAGTCATTCTAAGCAAAAAGAGTCAGTAACAGAAGTAGGAACAAACATTCTAGAAAAATCAAAACAGCAAAGGTGGGTTACAGATCAGTGGTTTGTCTGTGGTGTAGTGGGGGAAGGATTGGTTGCAGAGCATTTTATATGAGCATTTTATAGCATGAAGGAAATCTTGTGTAGTTAGGTTGTTGTGGATTTATATGACTATATACACTTGAGGGAAAAAAGTCCTTCTAGAAAGCAGAACTTTGTGTGCATTATACCTCTGAAACAACCAGGACAGTAGAAACCAACAACAAAAACTTGTAGTTCCCACTTGCTTGTAGAATTAAAAGTCCAAATACCCCAGCCAGGCCCTTTCTAATCATGTCTGCACTTTAGTCTACAAAGGCAACCAGTCTTCGCCATCACCCAAACATGCCCTGGGTTTCTTCTCGGCCTGAGCTGTCTCGTGCCCTGGAACACACTCTTCTCTTGCCCTCACCACCATCTGCAGAGGCACAGAGTGAGCACGCCCTCGCCCACCTCCCCGCCCTGTGACCCGGAAGAGCTGTCAGTGTCCATCTGTCTCGGGGCTCCTAGTCTCTGTAGTTTCCTCCTTCCTAGGACAAACTACACTAACTGCTTGCTCTCCCCAAACTCCTACACACCCTTAGATTCCTCCAGCAGGTCACTCGCATCACATGCTACCTTCTGTGACTCTAGCTGGCAAGAACCTTCTTTACACACCTCCAGCTGTTGGTACCCAAATTACAGACTGATCTCAGTGTTACATCTGATGCCCTGACTACCACTCTGTTACCTCTTGTTCAGCTGTCCGTTCTTGAGGACAGGAACCATGCCTTAATCATCTTCGAATACTGGGAATGTATTTTTTTTTATTACACACACTAGGTAGATACTAAAAGCACTGAGTGAGTGAATGAATGAATGCTTCCCCAGGACTATTTTTCGTCTCTCATGTTGGCCCAGAATGATATCATGGAAAGGTAAGCCCGCAGTGTGACCCTTCGCTCAGGCAGGCGCTCAGTCATGCTAAGACTTTAGCTACTCCAGCTGGACCAATTCTTTGGACGTAAGAAAATCGACTTAGACAAACTCTGCGTGTGTCGGAGGCAGCAATGATCACACACTTGCCCCAGCCTCTGAAAGGCCCAGCATGCATGTCTGCTCTGCCGCCTGACTGGTGTGTTCTGCATAGGTAAGATGATGATAGCCCGCGGTGATGACAGGCCGGGCTGTGGTGTCACCTGCTGGTGGCGACTGACACCTTGTCCTCACTCCCCCGTTAGAGAAGTGTTCCTCACCTCCCCACCCAGACCTGTCCTCCCAGTACAGCTGTCCCCAGAGCCTGTCACCAGCTCATCAGCCACCACCACACTTTCTCCTGGCCCTAGAGTGCTGACAGCCGGCCATGAGGGAGATGTATGGCTGTGGACGCTGGCAGCTGACTCTCACGCTACTCACTGGGAACTGACAGTTTGAGATCCCAAACGAGGACACCAAAGCTTTGACCAAGCTCTGAATATGAAGATGTGTCCCGAGGGAGAAACCTACACAAACACAATACACATACACCTGTACACATGCATATGCACACTTGCGTTCACACGCATATGTACACACACGCTTGCATAGGCACCTGTGTTAATATTGATTCTATTTAGGGTGACTGTTGCTGTGATGAAACACCATGACAAAGCAACGGGGAGAGGAGAGGGTTTATTTACACTTCCACATCATTGTTGTCATTGAAGGAATTAGGACAGGATCTCAAGCAGGGCAGGAACCTGGAGGCAGGAGCTGGTGCAGAGGCCATGGAGGGAGCTGCTTATGGCTTGCTTCCCATGGCCTGCTCAGCCTGCTTTCTTATAGAGCCCAGGACCACCAGCCCAGGGATGGCACCACTAACAGTAGGCTGGTCCTCCCCGATCAATCGCTAAAAAAAAAATGCCTTCCTGCTGGATGTTATGGAAGCATCTTTCAATTGAGGTTCCCTCCTTTCAAATAACTCTAGTTTGTGTCAAGTTAACATAAAACTAGCCAGGACAATACTCATGCCCACGCATGCATGCATATGCACATATATCCACATATATATGCATGCATTCACAATACATGTGCACATATCACACACATACATGTATGAGTGCACACAAATACATTTGTGTCTATATACCCATTCACATATGCAAATACCCATGCACACACAAGTATATAATTCACATACACACATACTCATTCACATGCACACATACATCTGTACATATTCCCACAAGTACATGTATGATGAGTACACCCAAGTATACCTGCATCCATATGTCCATACACACACATTGTACATTCATAAAGGCATACCTGGACATGTGTGTTCATATACATATAAGCACATATGCAGGTGCAGAGACACACAAACATACAGACTCGTATTCACAATTACACACGCAAGTTCAAAGACGGAGCTACTAAGAACCTCAAATGACTATCCTCGTAGATCTGCACTTTGCTCAGTCGACGTCAGAGAAGCTTTCCTGGTGGTGTATGCATTTAATCCAGAGGAGAGCAAATACAGAGTCCCGCAGCCAGACAACGTGCGGGTGTGTGTGTGAGAGAGACCTAAATGGGGTGTCCCCACCAACCCCCACCCCCTCAGGGAACTCTAGGGAAGAGGGGGCAGGAAGAGTCTAAGAGCCAGAGCGTTGGGGGACCCCAGGAAATAAGACCTGAACACATGGCACCTGCGCACATGTGAACTCACAGGAACATGGCAGCATGCACAGGGGCTGCACGGGGCTGCACAGGGGCTGCACGGGGCTGCACAGGGGCTGCACGGGGCTGCACGGAGCTGCGTAGGTGCTGCACGGGGCTGCGCAGGGCCTGTACAGGGCTGCACGGGGCTGCACAGGGGCTGCACGGGGCTGCACAGGGGCTGCACAGGGGCTGCACGGGGCTGCACGGGGCTGAACAGGGGCTGCACGGGGCTGCACAGGGGCTGCACGGGGCTGCACGGGGCTGCATGGGGCTGCACGGGGCTGCACGGGGCTGCATGGGGCTGCATCAGATGGGGCCCGAGAGCTGAAGGAAGTGGACACATAGCTTCTGGGTTAGGGCTGGACACATCTCCAACTGACAGCCACTTGCAAATGAAAGATTAGTTTTCTCTAAGGGAGTCTCACGTCCGTGAGGGTGGGCTAAGCCCCACGCCGCCAGCAGACGGCCAACAGGAAATAAACTCAGTGCTGTCTTTGGTGGTTCTCTGCGTCACGGTGTTTGAGTCGGGACAATTTTTGTTGTTGTTGGTTATGTGCATATATTATGACTTGTGGTTTTGTATGAAAAATATATTTTTGATAAAAGAAAAAAAAAGTGTTCTCTTGCTCTTGGGTGGCTTCCGTGTCTTGCTCTCTCCCACCTCTTACCTTCAGGTAAAGCTAGCCCCCCATCCTGGGTGCCATTCTGGTTCTTAGGGAGGCTCCCTTCCAGAAGGCAGAGCTGGGCTGAGGTCTCCATCTTCCCAGTGCAGAAAGTCCTGCAGATACCAACACTGGGCTGGTACCTAGAAGCCGCAGAACTAAAATCCAGACTAAAGCAGCTAATGTCCGCTCCCTGCCTGTCTCTGTTTCATCATTGAATAGTTCTAGTGTTTATTACCGTGGAAACACACACGAAACCCTGCATGATCACACTGCTTTCAGCCTTGTGGTTCTCAGAGTCTTTCAGGGGTCCCAGTTGTGACAGCCTTGTCCACAGCTTCCCTCTGGAAGCTCCAGCATGGGTTCATCAGCTGTGCTCTGCGAGGGAGACAGTGGACCAGGAAACACCAACTCAGGTCTCTTCTGCCTGCTCGTCCTATATGGGACCCCAGTGCTCCTTCCATCTCCTCCCATTCCTCTCTCTCTCTCTCTCTCTCTCTCTCTCTCTCTCTCTCTCTCTCTCTCTCTCTCTCTCTGAAAGCCTCACACGTGAACCAACTCTCTTGTGCCATTCAGAGAGATGAGGCAGGTCCGATCACACAATTATGGTCTGAACATTAACATCCCCCATCCCTACCAAAGCCATGTGTTAGAAGCTGTATTTGGGAAAACTCTGGTAAACGTAGTCATGAGGGCTCCACCTTCGTGAGTGACATTAGTACATTAGCAAGATTTGCCCTCTTTCCCTGCACTGAGGAACATCTATAGAGTCCTCAACAAACTTCAAATCCACTGGTGTCTTGACCTCACCCTTCCCAGCCTCCACTGCTGTGACAACATAAATATTTGTTGCTTACAGATTACTCTTAGGTATTTTATTATAATATCATGAGAAGACTAAGACACACATCTGAAATATCAAAAGAAACAAATTTAGCTAATAGGGAGAGCCACAGTGTATCTACATGAGTATGCATGTACACACACACACACACACACACACACACACCACAGATTAAGGAGCTCCATTTGAGTATCTGAATACTAATGCCCTTGGCAAAAGAGCCTCTCATATTTTGCTGAGAATCATCCTTTTTCCCTCTTCCTGGACCCCTGGTGAGAATCTGGAGCCTTACCTACGAACCAAATACTTCTCCCCTCAGGAACTTTCCATCCCAGAGTGTTGGTTTATTTTCTTTCTTTAAAGACTTCAGTATTTATGCATATGGGTGTTTGCATCCATGCATGTCTGTGTGTTTGCATGCATGTATGTCTGTGTGCTATGCGCATGTCTGGGGCTTGCAGAGGCCAGAAGAGAGCAATGGGTCCTCTGGAAGTGGAGTTAACGAACGGTTGTAGCCATAATGCGGGTGCTGGAAACCCAGGTCGCCTGGAAGAGCAGCCAGAGCTTTTAACCGCCACGGCGTTTAATGTCTAGCCCGGGGTTGTTTGATCACTTGCCTGTAATTTAACACTACTGATCATCTCTCTCCCACCGCCCTGAAACGTGAGCTCTGTGAGACCTTCCTCCTTACCTGCCTTACCCTGTGTTGTAAGCACAGGCCACGTGGCAAGCTCTCAACAAGCCTTGGGTGGACAGGTGCGTGGACGACTGAGTCGATTTTGTGGCTGTCACTGTCTTAATCAGCCCCCGCATCACCCATGTGTTCCGTAGACCCGCAAAAGCTAAACTCTGCAATCACCCTAAGGGGGACCCCTCAGCAACCAGGACAACCATGAGGGACTGGGGGTGTCTCACTTCCACTCTCTGGAAGAGCGCAGAAGGGTGGGCGGTTTTTTGCTCTTTGTTTCTTCTGTGGCCAGCATTTGTACAATGGCTCTGCAAGGCTCTTGGCTGATCTGAGCGATCCCTGGGTCACAGGAACAACGCAGGGAAGCCACGGGCCTCTGTCACTGAGTGAAAGTGGGCAGCACACCAGTGAACCATTTCCACATCTTTCAGGCCGTGCATAGCTGTTCTGAAGCTCCTTTTACCCTTCCAGCTTGTCACTGGTCTATTTGGTTAGCGTGTCAGGGGAAAGGTAGGCGGACCCTTGAGCCACAGCAGGAGACAGAGTCAAAGGCCAGATGCCAGGCACTGCTGGAACCCACTTGTCTCTTCCCTGACTGCAGACCAGTTCCAGGCAGCTGGAGCGGCAAATCACAGGCGCACACAAACGAGCTGGGCACACACGGTGTGGGTGTTGTTTCCCCTGGACACTGTGTCACTTTATCCTCTGACGAGGGACCAAGGGCTCAGGAGCATAAGGGAAGGCTACAGCCATGTCCCCGTAATCCACCGACTGTGATCTGTGGGCCCAGCTCACGTCAACAGTTGGATTTCAAGGCTTGATTTGCGTATGTTGGCGGAAGACTCAGGGTCTTATCTACCTCATGAATTTCCAAAACAATTTTAAAGGCACTTTTTCAAAAACAAAGCACTCTTAAAAATGAAAATATAACATCAAGAAAACAGAAAAAGTATAAAAGAAAAAGTTTCATAAACAGTGGTACATACAAAATACACATATATGTGTATATACTCTTCTTTGGCAGGGAGAAGGATTCATAATTTGTTAAAATTATACAGACTGCTTCTTCTAATTACAAAATGTCCTCAGTAATTCTCGATGATTATGTTTAATATTACAAAAGATTCCACTGAATGGTGACACTGTAATTTACCCAGCTATTCCCTGACAGATGGGCATCCAAGTTACTAATGGTTTATTACTATAATAAAAACACAGCAGTAAACAGGTAGTGTGAGTCACAGGTCCCTGTACATGGAAGGCAAGCAGCTTATTAAAGCCACAAACACTTTGGGTCACACAGAAGATGCAGAATGTGCAGAGAGAGGCTGAGGGCAGCAGTGGGGTCCAACTGCCAGGGTCCGGCTGCAACCCAGTCCTGGGACTGTGCCCACGTCAGCACGCATGCTCTCATTCCCAGGACACACCTCACAGCCCGTGTCTGGGTGAGTCTGGCTGGGTCACTGAGTGTCCTTTCCACCCGGAGCTTTGGAAGACCCCTGAGAGACGTCTCTCATGCAGCTGCTGCGTCATGTGTGGGTGGAACAAACCCAGCCAGCTGCTCCCAGCACTAGGGAGGACATCAGGAAGGAGTCTTGAATGGAGACTCTGGAGTGGCGGCCCCACACTTTCCTGTCCACCAGCTCCAGGCTGTGTGCACAGACATGCCCAAATTCTGTTCATCATCGACCCTTTCCTCTGCTTTGATTAAGGAATCAAAATGAAAACCAAAGGCTCAGGTGGTCCGACATCACAGCCAGGGACGTCTTCATGGAGCGTGCAGGGTCACAGTGCTCTAGATGGAAAGGGGTCCCGAGCCACAGAACAGGTCAGCGTCAGCACACTCTGGTGGAAAGGGGGTCCCAGAACCACAGAACAGGGCAGTGTCAGCACACTCTGGTGGAAAGGGGGTCCCAAAGCCATGGAACAGGTCAGCGTCACTACACTCTGGTGGAAAGTGGGTAGTAGAATCATGGGATGCAGCTGGGGGTTATGTAGCAGTTTCCTCTGAGATAAAACATTCTATCTCAGAAAGAAGCCCTTTAAGACTCACGATGCTCTAGTGAGAGGTGAAACATGCCATTCTGATCGGAAATTCACTGAAACACAGTAAATGAGCTACTCAAAAGCTTCAGAAAGTCCTTGAAACTGACCGGATTCCCTAGGCCCCTCCCACCCCAACCGCACATAGGCAGGAAGGACTGCGGAAGCATACTCTACACTGGAAGAGGCAGAGACCAGACCCATAACCTGAAGAGGACACTCTCCAACCTGCTGGGCTCCCTGCAGGCTGTGCAGAGTGCTCCAGGCTCCCAGCTTTGTAAGCCGTCACCCGTGCTGGGGTGGGCTTTGCTGGTACAGCTGTCTCTGAGTCATTTCTGCTCCCCTCTCCCACATTCCTGTAAGTGACCCCAATAAAACTCTAGTTGGCCAAAGCTGGACTTTGGGCTGTCATTGTCGCTCTATCTGGAGTAAGCAGGTGTTTGTTTACATCTCCCTGGGAATAGTTAACAGAGTGACCAGCACTGGGTTGCTACATTCTCGGTAGAAATGAGTTAACAGAATGTTGGTTCCTTAGCTTAGCAAACAGTGATTGTCCAAGCCCAGTGGAAAGGTTACAGGTAACAACTCTGAATACAGCAAACCCCCTCCCTCAGGGGCCAGTGAAGAGCGGGTTGCTGCCTGCTGCCCTGCATTACTGAACTCCAGGAATTGGGGGTGGGGCAAGACTATAAAGCTGCTGGATTCTTTTCAGCATAACCTGGACTGAGCATCTGGAGGACCTGTAAGAGACCCATGTCACCTGGACATGTCTCCCGTAGTAGAATATGACAGAGAACTTCTGAGATGGCTCAGGCCCACTAGAGAATCCTGGGCCTTACACATTCCAGCACCACCTTGGAAACACCCCACGTCCTGGATGATGGATGAGGCACCCAAAGTAAACCATAACCTCACCTCTATGCAGGCAGAGACTGAGAGAGAAGGTAAGGGGTGGCCTGAGGGACTTAGGGAAGCAAAGGTACCCAGAGTCTCACGGCTCCTACAAGGATTCCAGAGACTGCCGAGCTCCACCTACAGGGACAGGCCACACCCCTGTTTCTCAGTTTCCCCATCTCTAAGTTAAGAATGGCTGCAGCCTGCATCCCTCTTCTGTGAGACAGTCCCGTAAACACACGCACTGAACAGTTCTCAGTATGCCCGAGATTCCAGCCCTCCCCTTTGACTCTGGCAAGCAGCCTTTCCCGAGGTAGTTATGTTTAAGGACCTTGGTTTGATCCACACAGTAAACAAAACAATACAACGAAAGCCCATGCTAAATTAAAATCCCACTTTAGTATAAGTTGGAGCTCAGGAAGAATCCAAGGTAAGAAAGCGAGCAATGGGGGAATGCGGAGGAAAGACCAGAGCTGAGGTTCAGAATAAGAAAGGCCCACAAAGATGACATGCACTTAGGGTACTGCATGGGATGGACAAGGAGTGTAGACAAAACGTCAGAGGGGTCCTCCTCCCCCTCCTCCCCCTCCTCCTCCTCCTTTTTCTTTAACAAATTGAAGGGTTCTTGGGGGCTGGAGAGATGGCTCAGCAGCTAAGAGCATTAGCAGCTCTTCCAGAGGTCCTGAGTTCAATTCCCAGCAACCACATGGTGGCTCATGGCCATCTATAATGAGATCCGATGCCCTTTTCTGGCATGCAAGTGTATATGCAGATAGAACACCAGATACATTAAATGAATGAATGAATAAACAAACAAACAAACAATTTGAAGGGTTCTTAATCAGAAAAAAGTTTGTGGCTGTAGATTGTCTTTCATTAACTTATTCACTTACGTACAAGCATATTTAATATTCAGACCTCGCTCTGTTGCTTGAGTGCTGGGAGAAGTACAAGGCAGAAGTTTCTAAGTCTTGGCCTAAAAGATAGAAAGGTAACTTGTCGCCAAGATGCCAGAATGCCTGGGTGCAGATCTTCCATTTCCCAGTTCTGCATTCAACTAGTCTGGCCTTCAGCTTCCTTGTTTAGAGAATAGGAACAATGATATCATTCTTTCCTTCATCTGTTGTGGGGAATAAATTATTTAACAAAGTGTTTAGAATGGAGCCTGCTTCATAATAATTGCCCCCAATAAATGTCAGTCATGATTAAGAAGGGAGTTTCCAAAGAAGGCGATGGTCTCACCTTCCGACATTAGCAGGTCATTCGATGCATCATCGTAGTTAAAATAGTTTGCCTTTTCCTTACATGTGTAATGATTTTATTTGCTTACTTTCAACATTTATCATGTTCAGCCTCCACTTTACAAACAAACAAATCCTCCTGAAATAGTCAAAAAGGCAACATCAAGAATCTGTCAAGTTAGCACCTCCACCCAGGATCTGAGTTTAATTTGATTAGTGCTGAGAGCTTGACATTCCTCTCACACTTGGTGAAGGTGTGTGGCAGGGTGTGGCACTATTGCAGAGCCTCATAAGTCACTGCCCTGGCTCCTGGGGCTTTGCAAGTGAGCTGGAGCGAGTCCCCTAGCTCACTGTCATTGCTCAGCACAAGACACTCCCTGTCCCACTGCTGTGTACCCAGCCTCTGCAAGAGTGGTTGGTGGTCATGTCACCAGACTGAGGGAGTGTCCGCTATAGATTTGAAGAGACAAAACAGATGGGTCTGGTTTTAGGGTTCCACCCATTCAGTGTGTGGGTGTTGGTGACCTCAGAGTGGAGACTGCAGAGAGATCCTTGGGTCTCACCAGTTGAAACCGCCCTTTTACGGATGGAGATCAGGAAGGAAGAGGTTGTCTGGGATCCAGTAAAACTCCTTCCTTCCTGGGGTTCCCCGAGGTCAACCTCCACCAAGCAATCCACCTGTCTTCAGGGCATATATGATCTACTCAGTCCATTCCCTGTTTTCTCAGTGCAGAAACAGAAGGAAACAGGGAGCATGAATGATAACCCTCCTCAGGGGCCCAAGTAACTGTTACCCAGAGTGTGTGAAGGAGCCAGGTCACTGTTGATGTTTCTCTGGCTCCCTAGGTAATGGTCAGAAGCAACAGACATCTCTACCTGTGGTCCATGGTCAACACAGTATATTATGGAGACCTCCAGGCTGACTTCACAGAGGTGAACCTGTCTAGGATGGCATTCCAGGCCCAGACTAGAAGTGGGAGATGTGGTTGAGGGATCGATAGATACTTGGCTTTCTCTACCTAGGCTCACTCTGAAGCCCTTCTCCTTTGGACATCTCATAAGCAGGACTCAGCTGTGACACATGACACATGACATGGGTGAGCCCTATTGTAGCAACAGTCTAGAGTCAAATGGCCAAGACCCTTGTTTGATATGCCCACAAATATTGACAGTCTCTGTTCTAACTCATGGGTTAGAATACTATGATTACTGCAATAACTACCATTTGCTAAGTCCTAAGACGGCAGGAAATATTCTAGGAGGAAGAGGGGAGCAAGAGTATTATACTCAGGGGAGGGAGAGTAATACTCTCTCTCTCTCTCTCTCTCTCTCTCTCTCTCTCTCTCTGTGTGTGTGTGTGTGTGTGTGTGTGTGTGTGTGTGTGTGTGTGTGTGTGTAACTGCTCGTCATTTCCATATTGCCAAGGTCGCAAAGCTCCTGAGTTGCATACCTGGTATGCAGCAATGCCTTTCTTTGTAAATATCTCAAGTCCTCCATAGCAGCCCAAGGTGGCCCGTTGATAATCCTCTGGGACACAGAGGAGCAGGCAGCCCAGAACTCCACTGAGCATCATTTGGAAGATGGCAAGAGCAACCTACAGAGTGTGGAAGCATTTAGGAGGGTTTGGATGACCAGACTGGGAGAGAGCAGGAGCTGAAAACTATAGGCAAAGGAGTGTTGTGTCTTTAAAGCCACCATTCTGAGAGGTAAAGGGAAGCCTAAGAACCCACAGAGTTCAGGCAGAAACAACACTGCCTGCCTAAGATAACAAAACAAAGCAACAAGGCTCGGAGACCTGGCTAGAGGCAGAGGCAAGTGGACTGTGATTTCTAATTTCTGTCCATCAGTCCGTGCACATTGTGCTATGCTGGACTCGCCCTCCGATTAAAAAATTGCCGCTTCGCCTAACAAGTGGTCTTATTTATAGACTGTTACTATGTAAAGCTATTCCATGTTTCTAAAGTGACAACAGGTTCTTAAGCAGAATTCTTGGCCGTGACACAGCAAAAGTGTTTTAGAAAGATTAGCCTGTCAAAAGCGCTCTAAATAGACTTTAAAAAGAAAGAGGGAGAGTGGAGACAGGAGAGGGAGGGAGCCGGGGAGGCCTCCGAGCACTGAGTACAGGGACTGAAGAGAAGCGAGAACCATAGGCGATGTCAGAGCATGGGAGGCAGAGAGTTGACGGAGCTGGGAGAGAGTGGGAGAGAACCAGGACGGATCTAAAAACAATGGGATCAGTGGGACAGTTTTTCCCTGAAGGTCAGATTCCGGGGTTTCGTAGAGCAGCTATGGCTCGTCAATCTTACCGGCTGGTTGGAAACCGTGGGCAGCCCATTCTTCCCAAACTCTGTCATCTGTTTTGAAGTATGTGGCTCACACTGGTTCTACTATTCAGTCTAATTCATGGGCTCTCATTTCCAACATGCTAAAGTAAACCAAAATGATCTCAGCTTCCACTTCCTGTCACCTCTTGGTTTGCACACACAAAGCAGAGTGAAGCAAAGTGAAGGACCACGAGAATGGTCCGTTGCAATGCACCCGACTCGGATCTGGCTGGATTTACGTAGTTTGGCTCCTTCAGAAATAATAGTGTTGTGGTTTCAGTGTGCAATGTCCTCCAACGGGCTCACAGTTTGCACACTCGATCCTCAGCTGGGGACGGTCTGGGGCGGTGAGAGTGGGATCTGGCTGGAGAAAGCAGGCCGCTGGCATGCCTTTGGGGCTTAGGCCTGGTTGTCAGCCCTTTCTGTTCCCAGCTGACAGCCCCGCTCTTCTGTGTTCTCTCCACTATGATAACCTGAGACCTCTGAAGCCGTGAGGCAAAATAAATTCTTCCTTTTTTTTTCTTACGCATGCTCTATCTGCATGTATGACTTCATGCTAGAAGAAGGCATCAGATCCCACGATAGATGGTTGAGAACCACCATGTGGATGCCGGGAACTGAACTCAGGACCTCTGGAAGAGGAGCTAGTGCTCTTAACTGCTGATGCATCTCTCCAGTCCAATTATTCTTACTTTTAAGTTGATTTCCCAGTTACTGTGTCACAATAACCATAAAATTAACACAAATGCTTTCAATTACCTTTTATTGTATCTGTTACAACAATTTCCTAAGAACTAATATGATACCTTGACTTGCATTTTAGTATGTTTCATTACAAATATCTAGAAGCAAATTCTTTGATTGGATACACCTGAGAGACAAATTATTCAACGAATCAAGGAGGCTGGTGTTTACAAGCCAGTTAGA